>NC_056744.1:783098686-783223686 GCF_019279795.1 Protopterus annectens
GTGTGTGAATACTGAGAGATGTGTCGACATGCACCGGGCATACCATGTAGTTCAGGTGAAGCATGCATTGTGATGTGTTCACGGTATGTGTCTCGGTTACATCTGTAGCACCATGTTGGTTGTGATACCCTGTTTCCCTCCTATGGTGTACTTGCATGTGCCTACAGGTAGCAGTGTTTGCAGTCCCCCACGTGTAACTGTGGCTTACTCACAGGCATGTCTGGCGATATCAGCATGCTACATGTACCCTCAACCTGACTGTTGGAAACACCAACATGACAAAGATGTCCGCACATATACTGCACCAGACGCATGTGGTCAGTGCCACAGGCTACAATGGACAGAGACGTGACATACATAGGACACATTACAGGTATGGTGACATGGTGCAGGGGTTGTACACAGCGGTCTGGCCAATGATGATGTGAGGTGTCACTTGGTAGCTGGAGGCCACACTGCGCAGCTGTAGGACCCTGTAACAGTACGGGAACATGGCCACATTCACGGGGTGTACACCACTATAACGCACACCCCATAGTGTTCAGGTGGGGACCCTTGCCTATGTGGTCATCACCCTCCCAGTACTATGCACCCACACGACGTGTCACAGAGAAGGAACATGCACAGGTAGCCAGTATGGCTGGGACCTATGGCATCAACAGGGTAGTGCACTGCATCACCATTACAGGTTAGTCACCACATGGGGTTAGTGATCATTTCTCACTGTATATTAGCATACACCCTCACACCAAGCACCAGACATACACACACACACACACACACACTGTGGTGACCACACATGTGTATACGGACAGCCGACATGTGTGATGCACCACACCGGCCGACGTCATGCTTCCCACACTGACGTATGTACAGATCTCTACAATGGTGTACAGGGATGTGTAACAACTGGGACATATTCCCCGCAATATGTGGCATCTCTGGTCACACATTCTGACACACATGGCAGTGCTGGGAATGATACACCTGCCATATGATGACACATTTGATAGACATGCAGCGGTACTGATTGCATTATGTGTACCAATGCTATATCTGGCAATTGTGCTGCTATATGCACACGGGAGGTTGTAGGTGTTACAGGTGCCATGTGACATAGTTGGTAACACCTGACCACTGTGTATGCATTATGTCAGCACCGTCACGTAACAGTGACATAGCGTACTGTTTGCACATGGCATGATAGGATGGTGTGTGACAACTGTGAGCCACCCCCTGCACACATGCATCTACACAGGTGGTTCACCACTTTATGTACACACATCCCTCCATACGTGCTGTTTGTATGTCACTGTATACAGGTGTCAATGATGGGTCTGCATTGCGACTGCATGTCGTAGTTAGTTGCAACTATGTTACGGACATCGGCCACTGCACATGCATGGTTGCTGCATGCACAGTACAGATGTCACGTGTCTCCTGTTGCCATGTTTGTATGCATTGCTATTGTTGGACATGTCTGTTGACATACATAACACATGGACTATGGTATGATATCACAGGTGTCACAGGCGACCAGTACAAGAATATGTGTCCCGGTCAACATTGCTACCCCCTGAAGTGTGAGCATTCAACAGACATGGACACACCTTCCATTTGCGTGCGTAGCATTGCTTAGGCTACTGTTATGCACGAGGTACATCAAAGGCTATGCTATGTATGTATGCATTGTGTGTCCATGAACACATCCACACTATCACATGTATGACATATCCAGACATGTGAATATAAGCCAAAGTTAATGTTGAGTGGGAGAGCACAGCAGATCAAATAATCAGGACTACCTGCTGAATATAAAGGCTTTAATCCACAATTTCCAAAACGACAACCACGAAACATATAATGCTGCAGCTGATGAGCGCTTTCACTCACAAAATGAGCTTCTTCAGATCAATTACTGCTACCCATAGTGCCCCTATATATACACATACATCAATAAAATCAATTAATTATTAAAGTTTGTCTAATAAAGTGACATCCCTCAATAAAAACATTTAGAATAATTCATATATCATCTAAAACATATATTACATAACAGTGAATCTTGTAAACATATCTCTTATAGTGTTTAAATCTCACAATAAATAAATAAAATTTTTTTTAAAAAACCTATATGTTAAAACTATTGAATATATGTATGTATACGTATATGAAACATATAAATGCAGTCAAAACAAAACACTGCAAACAAGCAGAATATCAGCAAATAAACATGTAAACATCTAAACATTTACACTACAAAATCTTTAAGATGTTAACCTATACTATTTGTGTTTAATATTGATGTTCCTTCTTTTCCTGAGAGCTGGTTTTATGGAAGCTCTCTCATTCAGGCCAGACCCCCTGTCAGCCCTCAGCCTCGTAATCCATTTGCTTTCCCTATCTTCTGTGTGGTTCCTAATGTCACCACCTCTTATGCTTGGTTTAATTTGTTCTAAAACCCTAAACAGGAAAGTATGTGCATTACCTAATTCAACTACATGTTTAGCTAATGCATTATTTGTATTCCCTTTCCTCATGTGGTATGTATGTTCGCGTATCCTATCCTTGAACTGATGGTTCGTTTTGCCCACATAGAATGCATTGCATATCTGGCAAACTGCCAGATATACAATGTTCATACTGGCACATGTGGCATCCACTTGGGTCTTGAACTGTATATGGGAATCAGGATGTATAAACACCGTTCCACTATCAATATACACACATTGATTACACCGCCCACATGCCTTGGTAAAACAGGATTCAGTTTTTCTCTCATCCTTCTTTGAATAACATAAAAGTCTCTTCAAATTTAGTTTATTCCTATATATGAAACTTGGTTCATTCCCTACCACCTGTCTAATCCCATCATCTGTGCATAGTATAGACCAATGCTTGTTGAATATATCCTTGAGGTTCCTATTATCACTAGTATATGGTAATGAAATTCTAACTGCATTCCTCATAGTTTGTCTATCCTCATCTAACACGGGTCTGGGTCCATAGTATGGTGCTGCTCTATTTAACCTAAGCTCCTGCATATCACTAAGTTGTCTATCAACCTCTTTATTGCTATAGCCCCTATCCGTTAGTCTCTCTTTCAAATCATGTATGCCTATTTCAAAACCTGCCTCAGTGGCATTAAGTCTAGAGACACGCATACCTTGTCCTCTGATAATGTTGTTAAATATATGACTAGGATGCATGCTATATCTTGATAGTATAGTATTGTGATGGCATGGTTTTCGATATACTCCTGTGTTCAACAGACCATTGTCCAATTTTTCAATAAACAGGTCTAAAAAGTCTAACCTCTGAGTGGAATAACACATTGTGAACACCAAATAATTAGTCAAACCATTGATCATTCCATGAAATTCCTTTAACGAACTGACATCCCCTCTCCATAACATAAACACATCATCTACAAAGCGTTTATAGAATATTACAGATTGTATGTATTCATTAGTCCTAAATAACGCCGTTCTCCCAATGGGCTAAAACATATTGGCATAGCTGTTTGCACATGGCGTACCCATGGCAACCCCAGCTTGCTGTTTATATATCAGCTCATTGAACATAAAGACGTTGTTCTCAAGTACGGTGTTTAATAAATGTACCAATAGTTCTATATGGCTCGGTGTAAGTGTGCTATGCTCCAATAGATACTTCCTAATATATGTAATGCCCAACTCATTAGGTAGTATGGTAAACAGTGATTGAATGTCAAACGTGACCAATATCAACTCATCACTGTTAATACCACTGGTCATACAGTCATATAGTTCAAGTAAAAATTGCTTCGAGTCCCTAAGTATAATCGAGTTCCTATTCAACACAGGACGCAGATGTTTCTCTATATATACAGATATGTGTTCAGTGACCCAACCCTGTCCTGATACTACTGGTCTCATGGGTGGGTCACTGATACTTTTATGTATCTTTGGAAAGCCTTGTATCACAGGAACTAACGGGTTCGGAACTGTAAGATACTCAAACAAATCTTTATCAATGGTTCTGCCATTGAACATATCAAGCAGATCATTCCCTACTTCCAAAATGATTCTTCTCACCATAGCTGGATTAATTCTTAGGTAAAATTTATCACTCAATAATCCCATCATGGCTGTATGATAGCACATGGTGTCCATAACCACAACTTGTCCCCCCTTGTCTGCTGGTCTAATTGTAACTGCCTTATTCAACTGCAGATCACGTAAGCTCGCTCTCTCTTTCCTACTAAGGTTATCCTTATTCCTAAAATTAGGCTTACCACTAAAATATTTATGTATTTCATCTTCAGTCAATTTTAGGTAAGCCTCAACAAGTGGGTGGTGTATCGGTGTATAATTACTTAATCTTCTAAATGCTAGTGATGTCTCATTGCCTTTATCAGTACCTATAGTGTTATTCTGAAATATCAATTTAAGCATCAAATTCCGACAAAACATCTTTGTATCCAACACCGTATCCACTAGGTTGCTGCAACCACTAGGAATGAAACTCAATCCTTTTTCCAATAAATTAATTTCAGACTGCGTTAGTTCATGTCTAGATATGTTACAGACTAATGAATTGTCATTATGTGTATTATCATTCATCATGTCCATGTCCATCACATTCATTGTCCTAATTTGTTCCTCCACATGTTCTTTATCGTGTGTTGTGGATGGAATTCCTCTGAGGCTTTCCTTTTTTGCCTCCCTCTGCTTAGGGACCGCCCCCTTCTCATACCCTTGTCCTTCCTCACGGGTAACGGAAAAGGGATTTCTCCATGTCCTGATTCTATCACATTCATACTTCTGCTATTTACCTTGGGTCTAACGACCCTATCATCCTGTATCAATGATTTATTCCTAACCTCTACCTGGGGATATAAATTCATATGTGTAGGGCTATTTAGTGTGACATCCTCTGTTGTTATGTTTTTACTATTCACTGTATCTCCGTCTGCATGTATAATGCTGATGACGTCATCTGTATCTATAGAACCACCCGCTAATCTATTCGGTACACTATTCAATGATTTGCTTAAAACATTGTTAATATTGTTACTCGATCCTCGTATATTATCATACGTTACAGGAATATCTGTTAAATTGGAACCAGGTCTCATACCTCGCTCAATGGTGTTACTTGTATCAGTAACATTAACAGTTCTACTATTATTTACATCATTACTCAATGCACTATTCCTCTCTGCAGCATCATTTATATCCCTGTCGCCATATCTAGGCCATACGAAGACGTGACCCATTGAAAAATCTTTATGGTTACGTCTTATTTTGTTTTGCTTCTGCTGGAGAAGTTTGCGTTCGAGCGCCGAGACGCCGTCCAGCAAGCTCTCAAACAGAGGCATAACTAAAACATCCGAGTAAGCTGAAAAAATGTCCGACCTTTGTTGTTTGATGCTTCTTGTTAGCTCATCCTCCTCCGGCAAGAAATAGTCCACTAGCAGTTGCATATACTGTCTGCTAACCTCCAAATTAATCATCTGCCACTTCTTCATTAACTCGGGATGCTGATCTCCCTGGTTCGGCATGTTGAAAACTCAAAGTCCCCTCGGCACTATTCGTTGTTCCAAACAATATTGGAAATGCATTCTTTGTGTCTGCAACCTTTTCAGGCGTCCGAAATCTTTCTCCAGCTTGTCTAGCATACGCTGTAACTTCTCCAAGTCTACGATAGGCGCATTCTCATCATTGCTGTGCGGCGGATTGCCTAGTTGCCAGGATGCAACCCTAGAGCACTGTAATTGCTGCTCGAATCTCTTTACCAATAGAGCTGATGAGCCCAGGTCTACACCCCGGGGCTCATAATCAAGCTCTATATCAACACTATTCACCTCTTTTTGCATATCTTATATATACTTCTTGTATATATTGAAAAACACAGTATGTGGAAAAATGAATCAATTCAAATATGTCCGTTAACTCGTTGGTCAATCCGCTTCCACCAAGGCACAATAAAATGAATGAAGGTAAAAGTAACAAGGTGAGCCTTGGATAGACAAGGTGCTCCCAAACACCCGAAGATACAATTGAATATAAGCCAAAGTTAATGTTGAGTGGGAGAGCACAGCAGATCAAATAATCAGGACTACCTGCTGAATATAAAGGCTTTAATCCACAATTTCCAAAACGACAACCACGAAACATATAATGCTGCAGCTGATGAGCGCTTTCACTCACAAAATGAGCTTCTTCAGATCAATTACTGCTACCCATAGTGCCCCTATATATACACATACATCAATAAAATCAATTAATTATTAAAGTTTGTCTAATAAAGTGACATCCCTCAATAAAAACATTTAGAATAATTCATATATCATCTAAAACATATATTACATAACAGTGAATCTTGTAAACATATCTCTTATAGTGTTAATGCATTAGCTAAACATGTAGTTGAATTAGGTAATGCACATACTTTCCTGTTTAGGGTTTTAGAACAAATTAAACCAAGCATAAGAGGTGGTGACATTAGGAACCACACAGAAGATAGGGAAAGCAAATGGATTACGAGGCTGAGGGCTGACAGGGGGTCTGGCCTGAATGAGAGAGCTTCCATAAAACCAGCTCTCAGGAAAAGAAGGAACATCAATATTAAACACAAATAGTATAGGTTAACATCTTAAAGATTTTGTAGTGTAAATGTTTAGATGTTTACATGTTTATTTGCTGATATTCTGCTTGTTTGCAGTGTTTTGTTTTGACTGCATTTATATGTTTCATATACGTATACATACATATATTCAATAGTTTTAACATATAGGTTTTTTAAAAAAATTTTTATTTATTTATTGTGAGATTTAAACACTAAGAGATATGTTTACAAGATTCACTGTTATGTAATATATGTTTTAGATGATATATGAATTATTCTAAATGTTTTTATTGAGGGATGTCACTTTATTAGACAAACTTTAATAATTACTTGATTTTATTGATGTATGTGTATATATATAGGGGCACTATGGGTAGCAGTAATTGATCTGAAGAAGCTCATTTTGTGAGTGAAAGCGCTCATCAGCTGCAGCATTATATGTTTCGTGGTTGTCGTTTTGGAAATTGTGGATTAAAGCCTTTATATTCAGCAGGTAGTCCTGATTATTTGATCTGCTGTGCTCTCCCACTCAACATTAACTTTGGCTTATATTCAATTGTATCTTCGGGTGTTTGGGAGCACCTTGTCTATCCAAGGCTCACCTTGTTACTTTTATATCCAGACATGTGTTCATTGGTGTACAGCAACAGTCATGTGTCACAGCTGTGTAAGGGCCGTGGTATGTCTTGAGCTGACCTGTTCATGTATACTGGTATCGTTGCAATGCATAACACCTGTTGGATCCCTGTTGGTACATGTGTGCTCTGCACAGTTGGTGTACACCTCTGTACAGCCCAGTGGTCATGTGTCACATGGTGTTGTGGTACTGTAAGGCTGTGTATTGCTGCACCGACGACATGGTGATGACTTGACAGCTACAGTGTACACTGCAGTGTGTACATGTGTGACCTGCACCTGTGACAGCTGTGATGGCAGCTGTGTGTGTACAGGTCACTGCATGTGTGTGACCAACCTGTGCGTGAGAACAGTTATACCTTACTGTGCCCTTCTGTGTGTACACTCCATCTGAATGCACGACAGCCCTTTGCAACAGCTAAGTGCATGAGCATGCCCAGTATGCGGTTGTGTAGATGGACACACAGTACAGTCCATGTATGCAGTTGTGTAGATGGACACACGGTACAGTCCAAACTGAGACCTTCCGTGTTTACACTCCATCTGCATGCAAGACGGCCCTTTGCAACAGCTAAGTGTGTGAGCATGCCCAGTACGCCATTGTGTAGATCGACACACAGCACAGTCCGAACTGACGTATATTACCATGTGTATGGCCATGGCCAGTGACACCTTGTGTTGGTGATGTCCCTCTGTGCATGGGCATGGCCGTTGACATCCTGTATTGCCATGGCGGTCATCCAGGCAACAGATTTCCGTCTTCAACGTCAGGATGGATGCCTACCGAGTACACACTGGGTGACTATCTGGAAGGGTGTACGTTCTGTGGTGCGTACTGTGTCTATGTATTGTTGTTGTAGTGCTCCATACATGTATAGTTGCCCCGAGTACACCACTGCCGTGTGTTTGTGTACGTCTACCATGGGACAGTACTATGTCTGATTGTACACTCTCTATACAATCCCTGCCGGCGTCCTGGCATTTGCGGATGATGACACGCGCCTAGAAGAATGCCTGTGGGACTGCTGTGTTTAGTAATCTCGGTAGCGCGTTCTGTAAATGCGTCATGCTGTAGTGTGATAGGGTAGTTAGGTGTAAGTTCGATTCCCAGCCCTGCCAAGTGTGTGTGTGTGTGTGTGTGTGTGTGTGTGTGTGTGTGTGTGTGTGTGTGTGTGTGTGTGTGTGTGTGCATGCTCCCGTCCGCCTGGGGACTCAGGTTATGCTTTTAGACACTTCACACTACAGATATATCCTGCTGACGTCTTTGCGGATGTAGACACGCACCTAGAAGAATGCCTGTGGGACTGCTGTGTTTAGTAATCTCGGTAGCGCGTTCTGTAAATGCGTCATGCTGTAGTGTGAGAGGGTAGTTAGGTGTAAGTTCGATTCCCAGCCCTGTCAAGTGTGTGTTTCCAGCTGCATGACAACAGTACATTGCTTTTACAGTATTCACTCACCATAACATCTGTGCGGCGTCTTTGCCTTTGATGCCGCTGTCTACAGGCTAAACGTATGCCTGTGTGATTTCCGTGATCTACTAATCACGGTTGCACATTTTGTCACTGCGTAATGTTGTTGTGTGGTACAGTGGTTACGTTCGTGTTCTGCTCACAACCCTGCCACGTGTGTGTGTCTGTGTGTGTATGTGTGCATGTGTGTATGTCTATCTATATATATAGCTATAGCTATATATATATATATATATATATATATATATATATATATATATATATATATATATATATTTTCTGCACATAACTCTGCTCTTGCATGGACAGCTGACTGTCATGTATCGCATATTTGCATAGCTTTCACTTACCAATGGGGTATGTTGCAAATCCCAACATTGTCCGTGTAACGTTCGTGTTACGGGCGGTGTTACACGCCCTTACAGGCATTTGCTGTATAGCTTGGCAGACATCTATCCTTGCTGTACTCTCACTCTACTCGTACACGCCGGAGGCTTCATATATCATGGCCTAGTTTTGCTGTGTGTATGTCTATTTGTGCTGTGCGCATGGCTGTGGGTATGTCCCACTATCATCATTTGTAAAGGTGACAGCCCTATAGGTACTTTATGTAGACTGCTGTGTCATTTGACATGTCAGCACATACCTGCGGACAGTACTGAACGTCCTACTGCAGCGCTTTTCATACCTTCTGAGTTATCTTGCAGTCGATAATGCTGTCTCCTCACACATGTATCTGTTTCTGATCATACCACTCCACCTCCTAGAGCAAACATCTGGACAAAGCCTTAACTGATAGTGGGACACATAGGGGCAGAATTTAAATATTGCTCTTACAAACGTAGATAGTTGACACAATAATAGGTTTTGCATTAGTATGACTTTTCTGACGGATTTGGTGTCTTAAACCCACATGTTTGTCATTATTTAATGACTTCAGTTCTCAGGAATTTGCCAGAATGGTACTGATTTTAAGTGGAACACACCAAACATATGAGGCAAAACTCTGCACATTCTGCATAAATCTGTACAGTTGCGGAGTATGTGTCTGATACAAGATATCAACTTTCTGACACCAATACACACACTGTATGGTGGCATCACAGGCCAGATGCCATTACATTTATATTGCAGGACACACCCACCCAGAGGGTTGTATTCCTCACACAGGCCAACAGCTGCTTATCCACACTAATTATTCTATCATGTACCTTATGTGTACGCCGGTATTTGCACTTTCGGTCAGTGGCAGAGCTCACGTACGAGTATGGGGGACTGGACATTGTAACGGTGACACTGCATGACACCCTGAGGGACACATTTCTTTTGAGTCTATTAACCTTCCACATTGACTTTCACAGGGCATACGTTGTCATTCACATTTGTCGGAGTACATGCGTATGACTTGTACATGGTTTGTCATTTGTCCTGACGTCTTTCTTCTCACCTGACCACCTAGTATCACTAGTTCTGTACATGTATCACTAGTTCTGTACATGTATTTTGGACAGGTTACCTTCATACCTCTCACCTGTAAACATTATGGGTAAACGCCCTGACGTTTGACCTTTGCTCTTGTTACATTTGTCATAATAATGTGCCTTTCTGGTAAATTACTGGCAAGGCATTACGAACTGTGCGGTTAGATAATAGTGACTGACATTTCTATGTCATGATTAGTAACACTCATAACATTCATATTCCTGGCTACGCCAGTATTCTATCAACGTTCTGACTTTGTCTGGGGTATATCTAATATAGTCCCTATTTGTATTTCATGTACTATGCCTTAGTGCAGCTGTCTTATTCTGACAGTTTGCCAGGCATAGTTACCATCTTGGTCGTACGCATGTCCATCCATGATAATCGCCTACATGACACTAATATAGGGCCCTGCATTTTCCCACAATGGTTTACGCAATATCCAGTGGATGCTTTGCCCCATTATTGAGAATATAGGCGTGTGCTATACCCACATCACTCCCACGGGGCGGACCTAATAAATCTCTGCCAAACAACACCTAGGCCCATTTCTGCATACCCATGATTCCCATACCTGACACCCCTCCACAGTACCCATTACACATGTTTAATGTGAGCGGTACTAAAATGTGGAGACACTTATAAGCACTTCCCACTCTCCGGATATCAGTTCGTACGTCATACATTCTATCGACACATGACCCTTGCACCTGCTACTGTTACATGTACAGCTATATCGTATTTGCTGAGGGCACTTATTTTGCGTCAATGACGGTTGACACTATGTATGGATCAATTTTTGGGGTCCTGCAATGGACACCTATATTCATGTTTAAAGTGTAGAACTTGCCGGACTGTCACTTTCTGGCCAATGGTTTGGAAATCAGCGGTTTATTCACCTTTCGTGCATGTCTGTTTGTCTACCCATATTAGCTATGCCGTGGCCTATTTATGTACATATGTCATATCTACAGGACATGTGTTTGTTGTGTATACATATATACATGTACAGTCCTCATTTCATAATTTGCTTTGGTTTACGTCTGTGGATTATGTGTATACACATATATCTATATCCATACCATACCTTTCCATTGTACAGATTGTCACTGAATGTACAGCTGGTTGCCTCTTTATCTTCGGTGTGTTTTTCATAACCTTGCATCTATCTGGCAATTTAGTGGCATTTCATTAAAGACTTACGTTGGGACATACTGGCAAGCAGTTCTGGTTACGACTGCATACCCTTCAGAGAATCCATGCTACTGACACACCCGTTATTCTATCCACTTTCTATGTTTGTTCTGGCACATATCTGGGGTTTGTCCCTATTTGTACCAGTAGTTTGCATGCCTTTGTCCGGATTCATACTTTACGGGGTTAACAGGTTTGAGCCATGTATATATAACGTGGGGGAAACAGCATTAATTTACTATGCTGTGAGTGGATCACACACACAGGCGCACTTGCATTTACATGTTGTGGGTTACATCTGTTTAATAAATATGTGTGCTTGCGCAGCCTTTCATACTTCTGACTGTAACACTTACTTATCTGTAGTCCGGTTTACGGACTGGTGTGAAACACACGGTTCACCTTTACGTATTTAACTGTGTGTACAGCACAAATGCATTCATTACACTTTACAGGGATATCTGCAGTGGTCGTAGGTCAACCGGGACTGCATTCACGTTGGACGGATGCCGGAAACAGTATTCTGTTGCTATTCTGCCTCATTGATATGCATACCCATAGTACTTAGCTACATCAACATACACCTCACCGCTTCACTTACGACACAGGCATCCATTCCCCTGCTGTGGGAAACGTGGTACTACATATTACACATTCCCTATTGCCTACTGCTGTGGACCCCAGCTGCATTGTTAATCACTCCGAGGATATGCTGAACACCAGGGCATATAGTCGTATCACATACACATTTCTGATTGTCAGGGTGTTCATGTAGTGATCTGGGTATGGGCTTGTCCGCCTGGTGAACGGAACTTCCCTGGCCGAGTTCAAATGTCAGATGAAGCATGTGGACAGGGAGCTTCTCCCTATTATGAACATTTTACCTGTATTTATAGACACATGTGTTTGGGCACCTATCAGGAGCTTATTCTGTTGGCTGTACATATTATGGGTGGGGTTGTTACAGTCCATACTCCACGGTGAGTGTGGGGGGGTTCCCATTCACATTTGACTATTACCTGTATTCATTCATACGGGGATTATTTTCTTGGACATGTGACTACAGGTATGCAGTTGTACATTACACAAATGTCATGGGTTGTTACTGTACATATGTACGGACCATACCTCTCGACCTCTTTGAGCAACAAATCTGCGCAAACCCTACATGATGGGGAGAGTAAGAGGGACACATTTTAACTAGTTTCCTTACAAGCTTATAACATTGATAGAATACTAGGTTTTGCATTGTCATGACTCTTCTGTGGGATGTGGAGTGTTATACTTCATAGGTTCATAGGTTAGTACTAAGCTAACTGCCCTTGTGAGCCATTTTAAGCCTAGCCAATTATCCCTTGTGAGACTTGAACCCTGCACCTTGTGTTTGTAAGGCAAACACCTTAACCATTAGGCAAACCTTAATGCTCATTATTTCGTGACGTCAATCCACACTTATTTACCGGACAGACGCAGATTGTCAGAGGCACACAACACTATGAGCCAACACTCTGGTCATTCTGCGAATATCTGGACAGTTGAGTGATATGGTACGAACCACTAATACGCTGTTGTGTTGGCACAGCAGTAGCTCGGCATTAGGGACAGATGTCGGGACGTGCTGACAGACAGTTGAGTTTCAGACTTCATACTCCGGACATTAATGCCATTGTGCAAACTGTCATTCTATGATATATCTATGTTTATCCATCCACATGGATATATTCCTGCTTGCACCTGTTATACATTCTAGGGATCTCACTCCTCTGAGCTCTCCATACTCCTGCTCCTCTCTACCCTCCAGCTTAACTAGACTTAGCTGACACTCACTTGACTCCAAGTATGTCATTGTTGTAAATTTCTGTATTACCACTACAAAACTCTGGATTTGCACTGTCTTATGCACATTTTATGCATGTGTATTTCCTAACTGTATGCCTTTTACACTTGTATTTTACCTTTAACATTATGTAGCCTTTATTTCCTTGTATTGCTTATGGAGCTTTTCTACCCGGGCCTCCGCTGTTACTGGGCACTTCTTCGCCCAGTGGACTTCCTGGGTACTCAGACTGCACATACATGAATAACTTTCAACAGCTATCTTTGCATATTGTACCTGCTGTTGTACCTTTGTCTCACTTGTATTCACGGCTCTGTCCAGATATCTAGCTCACACAGGTTGTCAGGTATGGTCGGTCATGCTGGCACACACTAAGTATCCCTCACACTTCATCAGGGTTATCCTGTTACTGTCGGGTGTCTTAGCTATCTTTGCATATTGTACCTGCTGTTGTACCTTTATCTCACTTGTATTCACGGCTCTGTCCAGATATCTAGCTCACACAGGTTGTCAGGTATGGTCGGTCATGCCGGCACACACTAGGTATCCCTCACACTTCATCAGGGTTATCCTGTTACTGTCGGGTGTCTTGCTCACCCTTCTGCCGTTTGCCACTATGAGAGTGTGCAATATATTCTCCCGCATATTTGTGTGGGGACACGTGCGTCACGGGAAGGTGTTTTATCCTGGGTACTGGGTTATGCATGACCACTCAGGTCTGGACAGTGTCTTGGACCTGTACTTCACGTTCTGACTTGTGTCCAGATATGTACAGGATTGGACATCTTGTCGTCATACCCATTCTACTATTTACACAGGTTACTTATCCTGTAAGGGATATTCCAGAAATTGGACCATTCCACACAGAAACGATATCGAAATGTATTTTGGCTTTATGAAAATGTGCAGGGGGTTTAACATGCAGGGAATACATGGTTTGCTATCCTGACACTGCCTAGGGTGACAATACCTACTACATATGCGTAGGGGTCGGTATGTGTAGCTGTGTCTGCAATGGACCAGTGGGCCACATACGGGTGGATTTGGTGGACGTTCTGTTACGGGGCTGGATTGTGTGATGTGGAGGGTATGCTGGGTAGCCCATTATGCAGCCAGATGTGTTGCATTTGTTATGGCCAGTTCCATCAGGACCAACCTGTGGGTATGTGATGGTGACATATCTATACATTTTGATCGCACATTTACATGATACATATGTTTGTGGGATTGTGTTCTACACTATGGCCTGTCTGCTTGTCTTGCAGCTGTTTCTCCATGAGTTTGTGTTTATGTCCACTTCACCCGCTGCCCCCTCCTATACCTCTGGTTCACCTTTTCTGCATACGACACAGTATCGCCTTTGCAGGTTTTACCATTACCCATCCACCCCTCACATGCAAATTACTCACATCTGATAGCTCACTACTTTTGTTGTTGGGCCATGACACGGCCAGAGTAGCACATTGACTGCCATACAGGTGTCGGGTACCTTTATGGTTGTGTGGACTACCCTGCCATGTTTGCTTCCCACGTGCTATACCTCACACACATAGGTACACGCCCATACTTCACTTTCATTACTTAGTTAGTATACCCGGGTACTACCCGTTCGGTTGTGTCACATACTAGTTTGCCTTCTACCGATGACTCCCGGGTTTTGCAGACCTGTTGTACTCATTGGGGGGATGGCACCTTTTCCTATGTCCATGTTATTCCTTCCACATATCAGACTGTTGTGGACAATGCCTCCCCACAGTCTACGGTACTGTTTCCACCTTTTCAATTGGCCACAATGTAACATTTGCGGTGGACACAACACATTTTCCATGCCGACACATACCCACGGTCAGTTCAGCAGATAGAACTTACAACTCTTGCCTATATCTAAGCTTTAGTCTTGTAGCATTTCAGTGGCTTATTCTTTTTCTTATGACATTTATGTAATATACGTGTGGAAAACAACTGTTTAATGCCACTATTACATGACGTCTGAGGGATAACTATGTCCTATAATCTCTGCACATTTGCCATGTTTACAAGCTTGTGTCAGGACACATCTGGCCGCAGCGGTACTGTCGCTCGCAATGTGGGACAGGTGGTATTCTTAGTCGATGGTACGGGTCATACTGTTTCTTTCGGCCTACATGTGTCATTGTTGTAGCTGTTTCTATGCTCCTGATTTGTTTACGTGTGTATTCTATTCCCTATCACATTTGTTATGTGGGATACAGACATACCTTTTGTATGTGACTATTACATCCCTTGTGGGATATGATTCGGACATACAGTCACTACATATATCTACATTTCTCCTCGTGTATTTTGTTATGGACACATCTGCACAACTATGTACCCTCCCTCACATTATGGGTCAGCTGGTGACCCTCTCCATTGGGCTGGACGTACCTCCTGGTGGCACCCTAGCATATATGTTTCACTTCCACATGGTATAGCTATCAACACTACGTTGGACCAAGGGCACATGGTTTTTCTGTCATTTGTTCAAGGGTAGGGACCTGTTATTCCCTATCCTGCATTTGTGTTTGCGTCTTCATTTTCTGTTCGCAGGGACTATCTTGCATGCTTTGTATACGTTTCAGTCTCCACGGACACTGATAGGTGCGAGTATTACTGCAGGCGGACTATAATATTCAGCAGTTTAGGTTGCTCATCGACAGCCGACATTGACACGCCTCCCTCCGCAACTTCGTTACGCCCCATGCACTCGTGCACGTTTCCTATGCACGTGGCTGTGGCGGCTGCACGCCTTCATTAATATGCATATGGCGCTACTACTCCATATATATGCCGCACGGCCGGCGCAAGCCTTACACCGGCCTTGCGCCGAGCTTCATGAATCCGGGGGTAGGACTATTCAAATGTTTGATCAGATTTTTGTTTCCTTTCATCCCAGGTCTTTGGGTTTGGCTGCTTCTAAAGCCATCTCCTCCTGGATATCTAAAGCCATTTTGTTTTGTTATTCTTTTCTTGGCAAGTCTCCATCTGTTCCTGTTAGAGCTCATTCTACTAGAGCTGTTGGCTCTTCTGGTAACTTCAAGGGATTGAACACCAATTCCATTCCTTGAAGCTGCTACTTGGTCTTCAGTGCCTCCCTTTACTAAGCATTATAAGTTAGATATGGTTTCTAGGGCCAGAGCAGGTTTTGCTGAAACCGTTTTATGTTGGTTTGTTGAGAACTGTTCTCAGCCTTCCACCTCCCATTATGTTTCAGCTTTTTACTCTCTTCTTTTGGGAATACTGCAACAGCGATATAGGAGATGCAATGAAAGGAGGTACTGCCAGCACAGATAGCTGGAATTTTGTAAATATGTTACTTGTGAATATCAAACAGACTCATACAAGATGCTGGTGTTACAAATACATTAGAACTGTATGTCATGTGCATATCAAACTGATTTGTACAGATGTTTGTGTTGAAAATGTATTTGTAAAGTGCTTGTATCTGAAATAAATGCATAGTGCACCTTACTGGAGAGGACAAAAATGTGCATACACTATTGCAACTGTTTAAATGTATAAGTTTTGACAGAGAAAACTGGAGGGTTAACCTCAGTCCAGCAAACTTTAGAAAAATATCTTAAATTAAATCACTTTATAGACTAGGTCATAAAGATGCTCTCTCACATTTCAAAGCAACCAGAGACGCACAGACTGTACTAGAAAAACTTTCTATATGGCCTTTGGTGTGAATTAGCTACACTCTGGAAGCATGGATGTATGCAATTGTTTTATAACTTCCAACACCTGCCAAAAATCTGAGCAAAAGCCCTTGTGTGTGTATTTTTACAGGTAGGTGCTAAGTCCTGCCAGCTTCCAGCAATGTGGGTTTACCTGAGAACTAGAAATCAGATGACAAGAAGTGATGTAATTCTGCAAGTTATCCCAGCAGTAATATTTTAGATATTATTTTGAGAAGTCTCAGAGACGGAGCATTCTGTATTCAGACTTGGGCTTGACAACAAGAACCACCATTCACCACATCATCTGCCTTGCTCCGTTACTTAACTCATTAGGATATAATAATTCTCTTAGATTCAGTCAGGAATATAGTGAAACTTAGTTTAGATATTGTTTTTCTTTGTCTGAGCCTGCCCTTCAATGTTATTTTAAACATTTTCTATGTTTTGAACTCTGATGTCACTGTGAACATATACTTAGTATTTTCTTGTTCTTTTATTAAATATGTTTAAACCTTTCACTGTGTCTGATCTTTATAGAGATATTTAAGTTCTGAAAGTACTTGCATATTTATTTGGTGACAATGTGTGGGCCACTCCTAATAGCCTTGCTCTTGGTCAAACTACCATTCGTATTAATATTAATTTCACTCAGTATATTGAGTACCCTTGGAAAAGCCTTAAGTTAGCTGGCAGGAGTGCCTGATAGCAGTCATAACTGCCTTATAGTCTGTGCAGAAGGGGCCACAGCTAGTAAACCTGTGCCAGCCTTTCCCAGGTGTGTGTGTGTGTGTGTGTGTGTGTGTGTGTGTGTGTGTGTGTGTGTGTGTGTGTGTGTAAATCAAAACTGAAAGTGTGTTTCAGTCAGCTACTTGGGCAGGGACACGAAACACTGGTTGGACAGAGGTGCTGGAGGCCTTGGATTGGACACTCAGCTGAGATCTCAACTCTATAGCTGTGTCAGTGGGGAGTCTTACTGGGGACCTGGAGAAAGGAGGAGAAACCAGCCTCGGACTGACTGTGGTCTCTGTGTGCTCTTAAGTGAAATTGCACTTGATGCAGAGAACTGCATCTGGAAATACTGTGTGTCTATGTCCCCCACAGGTGCCAGTGGTGAGGACTGAGGCTTCTTGATTACTGGTTCAGTGGTGGGCACCACAGGAGGACATAGTACAGTTGTGTAAACTCTTACCATAACAGTATATGCCCTTCTCTTCACTGTTGCAGTATTCACCCCCCCCCTCATACCCCCTCCTGTTTAATCTGTATTTTTTTCCTTCTGGATGTGCATGGACTCCTTTCTCCTATGACAACTGTTCTCTTCTGGAGCAATTCAGTTCCGGGCAGTCTTGTCCATACATCCCTTTTATGCTGTGTATTCTATTAGAGAAGCATAAATGTGATGCACGGCAAAAGCAAGATCCCTTTCAAACTTTTTTATACTGGTCAAGCAATGGGCTGCCCAGGATGGGACATGCCTTCTTTTCAGGAATACTGCAACGGTGAAGAAAATGACAACTACTGTTATGGTGAGATTTTCCACAACTGTACTATCCCATGTGACAAAAACTTTATTCTCTAGCTTTGTAGCTCATGTTTGCAATGCTTCTCAGTTATTTCAGTATTGCTATATTTGCACAATCCCCAGTGCAACAGTCTTGCCACATTATTATGCCTTTCAGTATATAGGCCCTCTTTCATTAGTGCATCACACATAGGAACAAGATGTGTGACTGTTTCCAGTTCTGTTTTACAGTGCCTACATTTGTCTTTTTCACACATGTTCAATGGATTTTGTAAACCAATGTATATGTAAGTTCCACTATCCAGGGCTGCCAATATTAACCTTTCATCTTTTGGTTTAAATTAATTCACCTCTCCTTAACTATTTCTATGTCAGATCCTGATCTACAGGAGGCTGTTTCAGGAGTTTTCTGTACTTGCAACTACATTTACGCCTTTTCCAAATTTCTTACCTTCTCATTTGATGCTTTTTATATTCTTTTGTTTTTGGCACACTCAGTTGCTGCCTGATTTATGTCTATTTCTGGTGTAATTTCCATTCCCACTTGTCAGGAAAGTCATCTTGGGCTTGTGCTCTCTCTGTTTTAAAACTTTCACTATGTTTGGATCTGATAAAACCAGCAGATATGTATGTAGTCCTACGATTGCAAATCTATAAGAGTAAAATCAGTTTCGAGGAGGCCCATAGCTCCTTCAGAGCAAGGAATATATACTATTTCATAAGCATGAAGCGTTTTGCTTGTTTTCTGTCCAACTGATTTAATACCTTTAGGGCAAATCATCCAAAAACTGCAAGTTAAAACAGGAAGAGCAAATTGTTCCTAGATGTCACTGCTGTTTTCAATATCTAGTCTTCTAAAATATTCCTTACTGAATTTTGTTCCCCATTTGTTAATGACTGTCAATCCTTCATCAATTCCCAAATATTTACACTCCCTCCTGCTCAAGTTCCTTTATATCACGTTCCTGTCTCAGAATATTTTCTTGGTGCTGCAGCTTTCCTGAATTAAATGCTGCTTTTGCAAATTTATCAAGACCAAAAAACATTCTTATATCATCGGAGAAAGTTTTAATCACATCCAGTTGTGCCTTCATCTCCTCCTCTACTGAAATATACAGTTTAAAATTAACCAGAAGACAAGTCTTTACACTTTGTTGTTTTGCAGGAGCCAAATTGTAACCATAATCTAATCTGTTAAGTAAACAGTTTAATGGGTTATGGGCAAGACAAAAGAGCAGCAGTGACAAGGTCACTCTAGAATAACTCCATCAGAATTTTATCCCTAGGATAATGAACTGTCCTTTATCATGGCTTAGCTGCAAAGTGGATTGCCACTGTTTCACAGTCACTGTAATGTAACTGATCAATGTAGGGTGTCCTTTAATCATAAATGTGGGATGTTGTCAAATGCTTTTTTGCAATCTATCCATGCCATACTTAAACTCTTCCTGTTTTTACAATTCTCCATTAAATCTTTATGACCCATTTGTTGCATACAACTTTTTGGTATACTTCTGTTCTATTATCATGACTGAGTTTTCTTCTAAATCACTATAAACTCCATTGGCATCAGTTCCAGTATGTTGTCAGAAGGCAAGTTCATAATTGTTTACTAGGCTAATAACCACAAGGACCTTTTTAAGCCTAGCCATGCATCCCAAATCTCTGACAAGTTCTGATACCCTTGATAAGTGTAAGCATAGGCCTGAGAGATTAACTGTTTACAGGTTACCTGTGTCCATTAGAGACATGGGTACCAATCCAGGGATGAATTTCTGGTTTCCCATCCAATTGTCCAAGTTGCACTTGAATTGGATTAGGGAGGAATTCTGCTTCACATGGATGGGGAGCCTGCCTGTTCCACAGATGGGGTAGTCTCTGGGATACATACCTATCTCTCCAGCAGGTATTATATAAACCACAGGCAAGGTTTAAAGTCTTTAGAACAAGTAATTCTGGTGCTGTTTGTGTTCTGGATATGCAGGAGGTCCAGAATGGCATCTGATAATGCCCTGTATGCCAGGCATATATTTCCTCTCAAAAGCCTGTAGGAGATAGAATACAGGGATGAGGTCTTGAGGAGGTCTGCATAGGGCATTTTACTTGCACACTTTATTCTTTTAGTGAGGAACCTCTGTTGACGTTCCAGTTGTTGGATATGCCTGGTTAGGTACATACCAAAGGGGGTATTGTACTCAATGATAGGTCTGATGAATGCTGAATAAAGTGGAACAATGACTTCCTTGGACTTGGATGGCATACCTTTGTTTATAAGTTGCTCAACATAGAATGATTTCCGCACCATTGCAGACACACAATGGTCAAAGGATAGATTACTATCTATGTATGTCCCTAGGTCCCCAAGTACTGGGTCAACTCTAAGGGGTGTGTTGTCAATATGATAGATGGATGACTTCCCAAAGGATACTATTATGCATTTCTTGGCATTTAGTTTAGTCCATGGTTCAAACACCAGTTTGTCTGTGTCAGCTCCTCCTGGAAAACATTTGTGTCAGTGTGAGATTCAATGACAGTTCCTAATTTGCAATCATCTGCAAATTTAGTCAGCCAGACACCAATGACATTGGCCCTGGCTTCTGAGAAGTAAATGCCAAAAAGGAGCGGTCCAAAGACTTATCTCTGAGGGACACCACTTGTGACTAGCCTCTTTGTAGAGGTGGACTCCCCAATTCTAACTTCCTGGGTCCTGTGAGGCAGTTGGCTATCCACCAGGTGACATGGGTTTGTATCCAACCTTGAGTTTGTCAACAATGCCAGAGTGTGGTACTGTGTCAAATGCCTTGTCTAAGTCAAGGTAGGCAGTGTAAATGATGTTTGCCCTCATCCATTGCTTTGGTGACCTTCTCAAAGAATTCCACCAGGCTGAGTAGACACAATCTGCCTTTGACGAAACCAAACTGGGATGGGTCCAGTGTCTGGAGGTTTACTATATCTCTATTGATCATCTCCATGATAATTCTTTCCATGGCTTTACATACAAGACTAGTGAGACTCGCAAAGCCTGTTTGGAGGCTACAGTTAAATATTAATTCCAGGGCACCTGATAGGTCATGTTTCGTGCTATTTAGAAGGTGTCCTGGGATATTGTCTTTGGCCCACTGATGCAGTATTCTTGGTCTTAGAGAGAGCATTAAGCACCTTTTCCCTAGAGATAGTATGGGGAGTTATATTTGATGACATTTCCTGATGGAAGGTTAAGGGAAAGAGAGGGGTAAAGTTGGAGCTGAACTCATCGGCCAGGAGGTTTACTACATCTTCTGGCTCAGTACAGGTGGCTCCATTTACAATGAGCTCTGCATACAATTGTATATTGCTTTTGAGGTTGCAGACATAGCTAAAGAATGCTTTGTGGTTGCCCTTGGCCTGTGAGGCCAAACTTGCCTCAAATTTGGCTTTGGTAGATTATTTGTCCTCTGAGTTGTTTGTTTAGTTTGAGGAGAGTGCTTTTATCCTACTGGGTGCTGCACCTCCTAATTTTTGCCATGATTTTCTTCCTCCTGTTTTACAGCCTACTGATTTTGTGATTCCACCAGGGTGGCTTGTTTTTGAGTTAGTTCTGTACTTCTTCCTGATGGGTACAGCTGCCTATGCAGCTATGAACGTGCTTGCACAGGGTTTCTGTGAACAGTTCTGAATAGGCAGAAGTGTTCAGGGTTTCTGGTGTCTTGAAATTTTGCCAGGTTCTCACTTAATAGCAGGAGGTTAGCCTTAGAATAGTTCCTGAATATTCCAGGTTTAGATGGGGGGTTTATTTTTACCTCAAAGGAGACCATTTTGTCTCTGACCTTACCAGGGAAGGTATTACATTAGGGGGGTGTGCAGCAGTCTCCCATATTAGTGAGGACCAGATCCAGTATAGTTGCACTTCTGGTTGGTGTATTAACTACATGGTGCAGGGAGTTTGTGTTTACAAACTCCAGGAATCTCTGTGCATCTACTTTTGGTGTTGTACAGGATTCCCAGTTAATAGTGGGGTAATTAAACTTATTAGAAACATTAACCATCCAACCCAATACCATTCATGGGTGACTTTAAATACATGGTATGGGTTTCCTGGGTCATCGAGGGGGACCTATAGTTTGCAAGGAAGTGGTATTGGATTATACCTATGGTGACTTGAACATGGAGCACCTCAAGTGCATTGGCTTGTTTGACCAGTCTTGAAGTATATTTATTTTTGATGTAAATAGATACACCTCTACCTTTAGTCCCTGCCTGTGAAGTAGCTGCCCTAAATGTGTGGAAGGCATTACAACCTCACACTGTTGGTATGCTCTTCATGGCTTTAAACCATGTCTCACTGATCACACAGATATTAGCATTCTCTAGGATAACAAGAGTTTCTAGGGAGTGGAGTTTTTTGTTTAGACTCCTAGCAATGAGCAGTAATACCTTTAGATTTTCTTGGTTTTGATTTGTTATGTCAGAAGTACATTCAGTTTGGCATTGCCTAAAAAAGGCACTATGGAGGAAGACAATGTTTTAGCTAATATTCAAAGTTATTGGTCTATAGCTTTTTAGGATGGCTTGCAGGTACATTCCTAAGGAGTATCAGTTTCATTGTTGTTAACCAGGTTGGCGTCTGTTCGAGGTCTGCATGCAAGTAGTTCTTACCTCAGGGGCTAAATCTTCTTGTAAAATGTTAATACTTTTAGCCAGAAGTTAGGTACTGCCATCTAGGCCTGGGTTTTTCCAGTTAGGAACTTTTCTTAATTTTATTTCAAATTTATCTGGCCGTTACTTCATCCCATTTCATATCCTGTACATTTGAGCATCTGTTTCCTTTACTTTTTTATCCATTCAGCATCCTTGTTATGTTCCACAGGGTCTTCACAGACATTTCTCTAAAATTAGTCCATTTCTTCTTTTTGGTGGGGTTTCTAACTCCTTTTGCTTTGTTTCCCATTTTTCTATAAAACTTTGTTGGGGCATCAATGAAATGCTTACTTTGCACTTTTCCTTTATATTTATCTTCATATTTTCTAAGTTTTTCTGCCAGTGCTGATCTCTCTAGTTTATTATAATTTGAAATAGTGTATATTGCTCCATGATGGCATTTGATTTCTTCCCTTCCTTTTCCTTATTGCCTCTGTATTTTTGTGGTACAACTATCAGTTATTAATTTATCTGCACTGTACTATATCCTATTTACTTGTGTTACATCAAATGAAGTTCTGTCAGTAGTCTTAATTACTGTGCTCATGTTTTTTCAGACTTCTACCATTTAGGGTCTTACTGACTTTCTATAATGTATTTTGTTGACTCATCTCTATAAATCAACTCTTTCCTTAAATCATTTTCCTTTAAACTGAGGGTACATTCTGTTCTCCATTTCCTGTGGGCATTCTACAGAAAGTTTCAGAACATCTTCCTGCGACACTCTTCAGGTGCATCATCCATTGCTCTTTCATATGGAAACTCACTGCCCTATTACTCCACAACATTGGCTGTATCGGAGATACCACAGTGTCATGCTCATTCCCTTTTTGTTCAATTCCAACTGAAGTCTTGTACTGGTATCCTACTGAAGGCGGCAGAGCATCTTCATGTGGCAAGTAATCAGATGCTTCCCATTCCACCTGCTTTTCCTTAATTTGGGGACTCATTGTTCCATCATACTGTGATGTTAGTTGGATCTTCTACACCAAATCCTTCACTGTGCAGGTAATCCATGACTATTTTCTATTTCTTTAACTTCTCCATTACTTATCTTTCCTACTGTCCCCCTTTCTTTTCTTATTTTTTGTATTGCGACATTTTCCATATCTGGATGCTTTTGCCTGTATTTATCTTCAAATATCTTTGGTGCTGATTTTTTTGTATTAAGTAGTGTTTCTTTCTCCTTTGCATTAATATTGCATCATATTAAACCTCTTTCTTTCCCATGTCCATATTCCTTCTTCAGATGTCTCCTGCTCATGTTTTTCTTTACTTTGGGGACTCATTGTTTCATCATGCTGTGACATAACCTGTGTTAAACTTTGTGTTAAATCCTTCACTTTGCAGGTAATTCCACAACTTCAGCTTCTACTTTACTAATTTTCTGTTCTGCACTCTCCTTTTGTGATTGTTTTTGTACTGTGAAATTTTCCATACCTGGGTGCCTTTGCCTCTACGTCTCTTTCAATACCTTTGGAGCTGCTTTTTTTTGTATTCATTAGTTTGCCTTTCCTCTTTGCATAAATATTGCACCATATCAGATCTCTCTCATTCCAAAGTCATATCTTTCAAAAATCTCTAGGTTTGGCGTGGCCAAGGATGAACACAGGATAGCAGCAGATTTCTTCAGCTCCACCAATTTCATTACATTGACAGGAATTAATTACTTAAAAAATTAATTCTTGAAGTAATTTTCTTTCTAAATATGTTTGTTTTATATAGTTCTTGAACTATATCTAAAAAAGAAAGGAAATCTTAATAATATTCCTGTCAGAAATTACTTTGGAAATTTTCCTGTCAGTTTATCAGTCTGAAATGAGTTCCAGTAAGACAAATTCTCAAGACTCCAGCATCAAGAAAGAACTTCAGTCTCTGATAATTACAGTCCAGCAACTTACTGCTAAGATGGATAAAATGGATACTAAAATAGACACTTTCATAGAAAAACTACAAAACAAATAGACTTGTTACATATGGACCTGCAACAACAGAAGATCCAGATGACAGGCATAGAAGAAGCTGTGAATGACATGGAAAATAAAATACAAGAAGAGGAAATCAACATTGAGTTTCTGCTGAAACAAAATACACATTTACAAACAAAGCTGGATGACCTGGAAAATAGATCTAGGCGCAATAACATTAGGATTTTTGGACTGCCAGAAAATATTGAAGGTAACAATATTACTTCTTTTTAACAACATGGCTCCCTAAAACTTTAGATTTACCAGAAGCATTCTCTTTTGGTATCGAAAGAGCACATAGATCTATAGCTAACACTAACTCTAACAAAACTATCCTAGATCAGTTATAGTTAGATTTCTATCATCTTTTGATAAAGAGATGGTTCTTAAATCTGCTTGGGCTAAAGCTCCTGTTAAGTTTAATGAGACAACTGTGCGTTTTGACAATGACTATTCTTCCATGGTAATTGCTAAAAGAAAAGTTTTTCTGCCACTAATAAGGGAGCTTATAAAAGCACAGTTTAAAACATACCTTCTGTTTCCTGCCAAGCTTAAAATCTTCCTTCCTGATGGTCCTAATGTCTTCGATGATTTAGACTCTGCTTTACTGTTTGTCAAAGAAAAAGGATTTTGGATAAAATAGAAGAAATGGAATGGGCTAGTTCTTCATTAAAGAGATTGGCAACTGAAGCTTCCTGGAAGACTTCAGAGAAGAAGAAGAGACTAAAAACAAATGATTTGTTATATGTTTTTTTTCTCTCATCATTTTAGTTCATTACTAATCTTTTTGAATATAGTTCCTGCATTTCCAGAAAGCCACAAATATTTTGGAAAAGATTTAATCAAAGTTATTCTCTATGTGCAAAGAAATGTTTTGTTTCATAACCAGTCAAAATGCCTGAGGATTTAATGGCAGGCTGTGACTCGATTTGTTTTCTTTCTGAAAAAAGTAAGGTTAGTAATTTGATACATTTTTTATCTTTATCTTTTTTTTTCCTTCTTCTTTTATTATTTTCTTTGTTTAAACAATGACATTCTATTTAGATTATGTAGTGGGTAAAGGGTGGGGAGGGCAGGAGAGAACAGTAATGAAAATATCATTAATAGAATAATAACATATTTATTTCTTGTAAAAGTTTATAAGTTCTTCAAATGCTATTTCTAATTATACTTTCTTGATTATACTGCTTATGCTTGTTTGTAAATAATCTGTCATGCTTTAACTAATAATAATCAGAACTAAATAAGAGTAAATAATATGTTTTATTTTTAACTCTATTAATATAAACAGTAAGTAACATTCCATTGTATATACTTCTTACAGCTTTCTCTTACATTTTTATTTCTGCCTCACTCCCTTTTATTTTCTACTCTCTTTTCTTTTCTTTATTAATATATAGAAATGCTTTTGACTGTGTGGGCACAGTGAATAATAGGATTTGTATGAAAATTGAGTTGGGAGAAGAATGCTGAGTTTTATTGCTTGTTGGTAATTTTGAGTTTAATTTCACTTGCACAGAGGCTGTGATGATCTGTGGAATACATTGTGGAGGTTCTGTCATGTTTAGATGCATTTACACTGCTAAATGAATGTTTGTCACTAGTTTTTAATAAGTTTCCCGCCAAAATGTTAAGAGAGACAATCTGGGATGTGGGCTGTCTTATGCACAATGTCCTTGAGTTACCTCAGAATCTTCAAATCACAGAATTCTCACAGAGAAACTGAAAGCAGTTAGTATAAACATTGACAAGGTTATCACACTGACACACCACAGATTCAGGAAAAATACTCTGTTCATAAAATATGTCAGTTATAATGAGTTTAAATGATGTAGTTTCTTGTAGTAAGTAAATGTCTTATTTTAGAAGGCATACAAAATGAAACATTTATTTAAATGTTTTTGAAAATCTACTTAACAGCAGCATAATAATCTGTGTTAAAAATTTGTGTTCCAAACATATACTTTACTATAACTCATTTAATTAATCTGATTGACAAACATAAATAATCTTATAACTCTATTCTGGAAGAAATGTCATGTGATATATTTTAAAGCAGTAGGTTAGCATGATTGTAAAATCTGGTTACCAATATGTGTTTGCTGTGCATTATTTTGTATAAAGCAGACAGATTTATTCTAGGGACAGCAAGTAGGATAGTGCTTTACAAAGACACAACTCAGTGAGATCATATATATATATATATATATATATATATATATATATATATATATATGTGTGTGTGTGTGTGTGTGTGTATGTATGTGTGTGTGTGATGGCTTTTTTTCTGAGAATCTGCATAACTATCCAATATGATTTATAATAATTTCTATGAATACAATATTTTACTCTATTGACAAAATGAATGTTTGCCACAAGTTTTAATAAGTTTCCCGCCAAAATGTTAAGGGAGACAATCTGGGATGTGGGCTGTCTCATGCACAGTGTCCATGAGTTTCCTCAGAAGCTTCACTCACAGAATTTTCACAGAGAAACTGAAAGCAGTTAGTATAAACATTGACAAGGTTATCACACTGACACACCACAGATTCAGGAAAAATACTCTATTCATAAAATGTGTCAGTTATGATGAGTTTAGATGTAGTTTCTTGTAGCAAGTAAATATCTTATTTTAGAAGGCATAGAAAATGAAACATTTATTTAAATGTTTTTGAAAATCTACTTAACAGTAGCATAATAATCTGTGTTAAAACTTGTGTCCCAAACATATACTTTACTATAACTCATTTAATTCATCTGATTGACAAGCATAAATAATCTTATAACTCTATTCTGGAAGAAATGTCATGTGATATATTTTAAAGCAGTAGGTTAGCATGATTGTAAAATCTGGTTACTAATATGTGTTTGCTGTGCATTATTTTGTATAAAGCAGACAGATTTATTCTAGGGACAGCAAGTAGGATAGTGCTCTACAAAGACACAACTCAGTGAGATCAGATATATATATGTGTGTGTGTGTGGGGGGGGGGGTATGTGTGTGTGTGTATATGTGTGTGTGTATATGTATGTGTGTGTGTCTGTGTTTATGTGTGTGATGGCTTTTTTTTTTTTTAGGTAATAACGCAGGTGTTTCTGAGAATCTGCATAACTATGCAATATGATTAATAATAATTTTTATGAATACAATATTTTACTCTATTGACAATAATGAGTTTAAGTAAATGCTCATATACAAACAATTCAAGATTTTTTTGGAAGCTGTTGATAGAATTCACATGACAGAAAATAGATGCATCTTAATGCATGTAATGTCTGAATCATATTAGCCAAAGTTTTTGATTTAAATGAATGTTAGAACATAATTTTCTCTCCTCTTGATTTCTAACATTAAGATTATTTGAATGCTATTAGAATACAAGTGTTATATATTACATAGATCTATATAATAGTATGAACAGTTTTAAAAAAAAAAAAAAAAAAATGTTTTACCAAATGTGTAGTTTTGTCTTGATAGATAATTGAATTGAAAACTGTTAACCTCAGTTAAATATAACTAGTATTAAATTGATAAGGTGGTAGCTGAGGTACTGCTGCTTAGGGTAGGGGGTTAACTTGAGTAGTAAATACTGCTCTAAGTTGGAGTTTTCAACTCCAGGCGGGATGCAAGGTTTAATCCTTACATTATTTTCACTTGTTCATTGTTATATGTATATAGTTTTGACATCCACAATATATTTTGTACACTCATTGTCACTACAAACAAAATTGAATCCTATACAAAATCCCATAAGAGATTTAATAAATACAGCTATATTTAAAGGTACACCTAAAAGAGGAGATGTAACATTATTTATCTTGTTATTTGTTATTTCGATCATAAGATTCTTGAGTTTTAAAAATGCCAAATGACATCTTTAAAAGGAATTTCTTTAAACATTAATGGATTGAATAATCCGTGTAAAAGGGCAAGCCTAATAAGATGCATTAATCTACTCAAGGCCAAACTAGTCTTCCTGCAAGAAACCCATCTCTTGAAAAAAGATATTGATAAACTAGCCACTAATAAGTATACAGTATTGGTTAGTTCAGAGCACACTCAGAAAAAAAGAGGAGTGGCTATTTTATGGAATAAAAGTATGCCCATTCCTAAAACCATTAAGTCTTATCAGGATGACAAAGGAATGTTTTGTATGGTTACAATACAAATTAATGGGAAGACTTACACTTTAATGTATATTGGATACCTGGAATTGGTATTAATACAGTGAAACATCATATTGATAAGATCATATCATTCTCTGTAGGGGATATTATTTTAGCTGGTGATTTTAATTGTATACTACATGAAAGTGATACTACCACTATAAAGAAAAGAAGAATTACATCTAATGCAAAACATTTAAATGATTTTGCTAATTCTTATCATTTGAATGATATTAATAATCAGATAGAGTCAAAATCATTACCATACACCTTTTTTCTAACAGATACAAAACTTATTCAAAAATAGATAGGGTCTTAATTTCTAACCAGATGGTAACAGATTTAATTAATTCCAAAATCATTTCATGTCCTATATCTGATCATAACTCAATTGTTTTTGAATTCATGATAAAAATACTCATAATGTTCAGATCAAAAGGATACCAGCATACTTAACTCAGCTAAAAGACTATAAAGAATATATACTTTCAGAAGTACAACATTTTCTAGACATAAATAATACTCCTGAAGTCTCCATTGTCTATGTTTGGGATGCCTTAAAATCATATCTATATGGACAAAGTATCAGATGGTATAATAACAAAAGGAAATCTTGGGATAAGGAATTGTTAGATATTCAAAGTAAACTAGACTCTTATAAACATAATAATAAAGAAAATATTATGGACAAGAAAGTTATTGAAGAAATAAACAAACTAAATGAGAAATACAAAGAAATTTTAACTCATAAAGTTAAAATAACTTTAGAGAAATACAAGTTTTGTCTTATTCAATAAACCCCAAATACTTACATAGACTTAAAAATAAAACAAAAGATTGAATAAACAAAACCATATCAAAGAAATCTTTTCTCTAAGGAAAAGAAGAATGTTTCTAGTATACCAGAAATACTGGATGAATTTAGAAATCACTTTCACAAGATTAACCATAACAACATTAACATGGAACCTAAAGATAAAATAAAGGAGTTTATAACCACAAACATGAATAAAAAGCTTAATAAACAACAGATTAAACTATTGGACAAGAGTATTTCATATACAGAAGTTATTACACAAATAAATAAGCTTAAATCAAACAAAGCACCGGGTAATGATGGTATTATACCAGAGATGTATAAAATCCTTTCTAAAACTACATATTCATTAATACATAAGGTTTTATTCTGGCCCAAACTGAGTTAATAACCCCCCCCATCTTGGCAATATACATTTATTTCACCAATTTTAAAACCTAATAAAGATCCAACTAGATGTTCTTCATATCGACCCATCTCATTACTTAATGTTGATTATAAAATGTTTATGAGTATTTTTGCTGATAGATTGAAGACAATTATCCCGGCATTATAGACATAGATCAGACGGGCTTCATTGTAAATAGAAATACTTTTGATAATATAAGAAGAACTTTAACATTAATTGATTTTGCAAATAGGAAAAAGAAAGATTTAACACTTATTAGTCTTGATATAGGTTCAGCATTTGATTCAGTAAGTTGGGACTATCTGTTTACCTTACTGAAATGCACAAATTTCTCTGATGCATTTGTAAATTTAATTGAGCATTTATACAAAGGAACGCTGGCTTACATTAAGGTAGGAACATATGTTTCACAAAAATACCCATTCTTAAAGGTACAAAGCAAGGATGTCCACTTTCTCCACTATTATTCACTTTAGTAATGGAGCCTTGGGCTAATTTGATTAGAAACAGTACTGACATAGAGGGTTTTGAAATAGAAGAAAATACATCAAAAATTCAACTTTTTGCAGATGATGTTCTAATTACATCAGCAGGATCTAATTCTTCTATGCAGTCTTTATTTGATAAAATGATGAATTTTAAAAGTATTTCTGGTTTAATATTCAATGAAGAAAAAACTAAAATACTACCTATATATACAAGAAAAATACTCTCATTAGTGATTTTACTAAATATGTACCCAACTCAGGTCAGATAACTTATTTAGGTATAATACTATCTAAAGATATTAAATCTATTATATATAACTATAATACCTGTTTTCTTAATATACAAAATCTTTTTAATACCTGGAATAATATGTTTTTTACTATGGAGGAGAGACTTACAATTATTAAAATGATAATATTCCCCAAGATTTTATACTTAATACAATCAATAATACTTTCACCTACAAAAATAACTATCAAGAAACTGAATACACTAATGTTAAATTTCTTATGGGCACCTAATAGACCTAGGATTGCATTAAAGAAACAAACTAATAGCTGGTCTCAAGGGGGTATTTCTTTTCCAGACTTTAATTTATATATTATCTCTTCTGTTATAAAAGTTATTACTTTATTAATAGATCAGTCATATGTCGCAAAATGGAAAGATTATTGGGAGCTAATTAGTATGCACTTCATGAAAATCTCCTTAACACATAAAAATATGATTATAAATAACTCCATGTTGTGGTTGCTAAAGGAATTTTGTACTTCACCTATTACACCTAAACATATGGTCTGTTACCCATTAAATATTATTATTAGTTATCGTAACTTTATATTCATGCACCCTAAGTATAGGGAATGGAATTTTATTGTATTCCCTATAATTTATACTCAGGGTATGCTTATGTCATCTACTTCTGAAGGAGCTCATTTAGCTATAGATAATAATCTAAAGTACTGGTATCAGCTGATATCTGATAATAAAGTTAAAAATCTAGATTTCTTAAAACAAGAATTTGATCTAAGAGAAACTGGCTGGTTAGAGGTTCAGATCTTTAGACATCTCATTGATAGAATAGATCTAATGTCTATAACAGTTAAAGAATCTATTCCAAAACTGATTGATTACTTGATAATAAATTTACAGCATAAAGTTTCTGATAAAGGTAAACTTTCATATATACATAAAATTATCAGACAAGAAACTTTTTACAATGTAGATTCATACTGGAATTATTTCACCTCTATTAATGGGGACCCACCAACTCAACAAGATAAACAATATATATTGGAATCTGCATATAGAACTACATCTTCCATTGTCTGGAGACTTTATACATGGAAATTTTTACATAGATCTTTTTATACACCTTTGATGATGAATAAAATTAATAATAAAGATAATCTATGTAAGAGATGTAATGTAGAAATTAATGCTGACTGGGCTCATATGTTTTATGACTGTATGAAGTTGAAAGAATACTGGAAGTCAATTAATGAATTTTGCAGGCTCTTTTACAGATAATTTCATTATTTCTAAGTCTCTTATATTATTCAACACACCTGTACCTCAATGTGTTAAAAGATTAAGCTTCCCTTGTTATGGTCTATCCTAGCAGTGGCTAGGAAAATAATAACTAGAAATTGGATTTCAGATACACCTCCTTCGTTCAATGAATTTAAAAATGTTATGAATATAATGTGTCATATGGAAATAAGCACAATTAGAATGAGAACAACTAGAAAAACATCACATTTTATTGTATGGGATAATTTACAAAATTTGTTAAAAAAATTCTAATTTCAATAGCACAGTATTTTAGTTTAATTAATTGATCTGATTGTAGTGGATGTCTTTGTAAATACTTTAGTTGTTTTGTCGAATATTATAATACCTATTTTTAATTATTTGTATAAAATTGTTATGATATTTCTCTTATATGTTAAAACAATAAACTTGTTTTGAAAAAAAAAAAAATCTCTAGGTTTTGTTCTTTATATTTTCACACTTCCTCAGTCGCTCCTTTTTCCAAATGGCCCAAGGTTCTTTGGTCTACATTATATTTTCCATGGATCTATTATATTAATGAATACAAATGAACATTTGCATTTCAAGCTTTTGACAGTTTTTCCTCTGCAAGTATTTTTCTTTCCTGTAATTTCTCTCAATCATTTTGAATATCTTCAATCTGGAAATTCTGTACTTCTTGCATAATAGTAACAATACCTAATTTTTCTTATCCTCAATAGCCCTTTCTATCATTTTTATGGCTGTTTTTTGGCCTGTCAATTTTTAAGGACTATTTCCTCCTCAACAAGGGGCCGTTCTCCCTGAACCTGTAGTAATGCTTCCATCCCGTGAGGATTCTGCACTGTCATTCTTTCCATTCTTGGCACCAGTGTGCACACCAGGATTGTGCACAGTTATATCCTGGGACTTGTGCACCCAACCTGTCTTATTTTTTTAACCTACTTCTGTTCATGATGTATGACATATAGAATGTGTTTTATATAGCAGTGTTGTCTTGATGAGATTTTGTAAAAAAAAAGGGTCCACCTCCAGCAACACTACTCTGCTTTTCTTGCTCCCTTTGTCATGTCACCATTTTGATCCCCACATGCGTCTCCCATGTGGCTTCAGTAGACCAAGCACACAATGGTTCTGCTGTATCTTAACTGCAATATTCAGTGCAGTGATTAAGCATATTGAGTTTGAAAAAATTAATTTACCTACAGAAGAAAAGCAAAGAGCTGCTTTTTACCAGGTAAAAAGGTTTTCTCAAATTTAATTTGTACTTTTTACACTCAACTCTAGGCAACTGCTATATCCTGCTCTAGACAACTGCTGCCTAGTCTGCATCATAACTGCCAGCAGGCATTGAAGAACAGCCTAAGATGAGACATTCTGCAGACACATAGCTGATGCCTGCAGCCCTACCTATAATGCCAGCACTGCTGAAACTGAAGGTGGCTATATGGAATTCAGTCATAGTATTGACTGCATCGTTCCCTTCCTGAGCTCAAAGTCCAAGGGGTAGGGAACCCTTTTCAGTGCCTGGTCCATAGTGGCAGACTAAGAGTACTTTGTGCCCTGGGCCACTTTCAGGCCCTATGTTCCTTTGGTAGATGATTGCAGTTCAGATGGGCTCAAATCAGGAAGATGAATCTAATGTTCATAACTATCAGTTGCAACCACTTAACTGTGTATACCTTAAATATCTGATTGAAATGAAGTGGCCACAGTAAAGGATTCTAACCTGCTTTACACAAATACACACTAGTGCTATAAAGCCAAAGCAGTGACTGTTTAACTTGATCATGATATCAGGGGAAAGCTATTCTCATTTACATGCAGCCCCATACTCCACAATAATAGCCCACTGTTGACTGCATACACCTCAGATGTGTGATTGTGGAAAATAATTATGGACACAATGTACTTCAGGTTGGCTTCTGACTTACACATAGGAGCCAAAGTACATCACCCTGTTTCATTTAAATGCACACTAACCCTGGAAATCCAGATTAAACTGATCAGACAAGGTATGTTACTTTCACCCAGACACCCCAATCCCATCCAGCAATTATAGCCACTTTGCCATTCATACCTCATCTGACTGCAATAAAAAATACCAGTCAATATTATAGTCATAATCAAGAAAAGACAAAAAATGAGATCCAAAGGTCCAGATTTAAAATGTTGTTGCTGTTATGTATTTAACATTGTTGGAACACATTTGCCTTAGGGTACATATTCTGAAGTGTATGAAGTCAAAGTCATTTAATGACTGCAATCCTCACAAATTTTCCAGAAAATCAAAAGTTTGGATGAACAAAACTGAGGAAAATTGGGGGGAGGGGGATGAAACTCAGACAGTTTAGAGCTATGCGATTTCAACTTTGCTTCACACAGTAGTCAGCCCAAAAGTATTTCAACTTACTTCACACAAATCCACATTAGTCCTGCAAACTTAGATGGCTAACTGATCAAACAACAAGAAAAGTTAAGCGCTGTTTGCAGTTTTCTTTGTTTTCATTGTTTATTACAAGAAAAGTTACTTTCATTCACTGGCATACACCACACTCGCCCAGTAATTATAATCACTTTCTTGTGTACACCTCACCTGACTCAGACAAAAAAATAACTCAACTTCTTAGTACAAGAGTCAATAAAGTCAAAAACTAAGGGACAAAGGCCCCATATCAGAGACAGATTTTTAAATATTGATCTTATACACAGAGTGAGTTGAAATGACACTTATATTTGCATGCATTTTCTGAAAGATACAGTCAAACTCAAATGACTCATTTAATGACTGTGGTAATTTGACAGAAAAAAACATGTCTTTAAAAAACAAATTAAAAGGAGACAAAGTCAGGGACATGTTTGACTTCATACAAACAGCACCAAACATTTCATAAAGAAATGCATGCAAATCCTGTAATGCCAAATTACAAATTCAGCAAACAACATATGTTGCTTTCATTTACAGCTACCACCCTTCAGTGACTGAAATCCTCCGTTTGTAAGACCACACATTTTCAGACAGACCAAAAACATGAGGCAAAGCCAAGAACATTCTACACATTCAGCAACAGTTTCAACTTGGTGTCACATAAGCCATACTCAAACAGTAAATATTCCCAACTTATTTATACCAATGCATACTAGTCCTCTAGTCCTGTAAATCCAGGATGAAAGTAGAGCAAACAAGAGGGCAATTTGTTTTCAACCCCAGCCTACTTCCTCCACTATTTAGTGACTTTCCAGAAAACCACTTTTTATGAGACAAGGTCATGAACATTCTGAAAAAATCATTAACTGTTTCATGTTGGCTTCACCCAACAAGCACCCAGAGAGTAAATACTCCAGCTTATTTCATGGGAATGCAACTAGCCCTATAAATCTAGACTGTAAAAACTGAGCAAACAAGTAAGTTGCAAACCAGAACTATTTGTTTAAGGCAAGGGCATTCTTGAAGTCAGGGACAGTTTCACATTTATTTCATACAAAAACTGGTCAAAGTAAATATTTACATGTATTTCACACTTAGGCACACTAGCCCTTAATGCCAGGCTTTAAACTGAGCAAATAACTTTACATCCATTAACAACACAGTTATCCACAAAAAGAGAGAATAAATATTCTGGTTCACTTCACAGAAATGCCCACGAGCCCTTAATGTCAGACTTCAAAATTATCAGAGAAAGCAACTTACTTTCATCTATCATAGTTAGCCCCCAATCTCTGGTTGCTTCCAGCATATACATATATATAAGAAAGTAAATATTCCAATTTTTTTTTCACAAAAATGCATACTAGTGCTTTTTGCCACACTTTAAACTGAATAAAGAGGGTAAGTTATGCAACCTACTGCTCTGCTTCAAACTAGCAATCCACTAATACCAACAAGCCACAACTATCCACATACACCAATATGTGCAGACTTTCTATTCCCCACTGTCCCTGTGAATCATGGAAAGGCAATGAACAAAAAGCTACAATATTTTAAACTGATGCCTACAATGGCAGGCACCCTTTTACTTTTTTTTTTTTTTTTTTTTAAAGTAAAGAAACGTTCCTTTACTTAAACGAGTAATGCACCCAAGCAAATAGTTTCACTGGGCTTTGCAGCCATGCACAAATGACTGGCACCATGTGTATATAAATGTACACACACATTCATTTGGATTTTTTTTAACTGATGCAGTTCTCTAATGATCAGTCACTATAATTGCTCATTATGTTCAGCACAGAAGCCAACTAAAATGAGTTAGCTCCTTTGATTAAGATGACACCTGTAAAATGTTTAAAACAAACATTTTCTTAGCTGGGCATGGACCCTTGGTGCTGTGGGCACCAGGTGACCACCCAAATCACCCTATTATCTGCCTCTGCTAGTCTGCAAGGCAGGACTGGAATCTGTGCAAGTGATATGAATTGCCAAAAGCTTTAAGCTCAACAAGGTAAACTCTTGCCAGTTCTACCCAAAGCTTTAGGCTCCTTGTCTGGTGACAAAGTGTTGTGGCCTCCACATCCTGAACTGTACAGGACAGTACCTATAAGACCACCCCTGATATTTGGTTAGAGATTTGCTTACTCCACTGGTGCTTACCTTTGATGGACTGACTGACCACAGGATCACGGTCCTTATTTACTAACCAGGTAAGCCCACAATGGAATGCATTACTTTGTAGGGGTGGTGCAGGCTTATTGTCTGGTTAAATGACTTGCTCAGATTTGCACAGCAGGGAAATGGAGATTGATATAATCAAGCCCTGGATGACAGGAATCAGCTCACTACCAGCTAATAGTCTTAATCCTCTATGCAAACCACCAGTGAAAATCTTGGTCTCGGTATTTCCAAGGTGAAAAGAAGGCATTCTTAAAGATCAATTCCAAAGGAAGGAGGACTCGAGGCTTATAATCTCTCACACACTTTTTGGCACTCTCTGGGAGAGGGAGACAAGGAATACATCAATTGTAATCCATTCATAAGCAAGGCTAAGTTTAGTAGTGGGAAAGAGACGTTTCCTTCAGCTGCCTTTGAAAGGATCGTCTCCAGGCCCTTGGATTCCTAAGCAGGATGATGAAGGGCGGGAAAGAGACTAGTTTCCCACATACATCAGCTCCTAAGAAAGGGTTGTGTACAGACTTGTAAGGGGATGAGCATCAGATGGCAGCATTGCCCAGAATTGCTGACAGGAATTCAGTGCTTCAGAGTGTGCCTGTTGAGGGTGAAGCATGGGCATGAGAAGTTTAGACAGACCATGTTCCCCAAGGGTGTGCATTTTAATGCACAGGCTCTGAAGAGAGATGTTGGACCCTGTAGTGTCAAGAGAAACCCTAGGCACAGTCTTAAGCCTTACAGAACCCCAAAACTATACTCTGTTAAAACTAGAGACTGCTTCCTGGGACCAGGCCAGTGGTCATCATGCCCATTCTCATGTTGTGGCTAATTCTCTCTATACCCTCCATGTTGGGATGGACGTGTACCAGTCCTTAACATCTACTGTTAAAAAACTGTAACTATTGTCATATTGTAAATTGTTTAGGCAGTGTAGGAACGACCAAGAGTCCTTGCAAATTTGTTTCTCAATGGTTACATACTTTTGTAGTACGGAGTCCACATATTTTGCGCATGCATAGGTTATGCTATTTCTGGCATCAACTAATGGCTGCATAGGGGGATAACCTATATCTTTGTGCACTTTATATTAGGTATTCTGGGCACTGGCATAGATAAATAGTTGAATAAATTAATATCTATTCTACTTTCAACGAGTAATTGTAGCATTCAATACAGATGCTTACAAAGAAGTTTCCAGAAATGAGTTAAACATGGCATATAGTCACGTCAAATCATTTATATATGAATTGTTCATTGAAAGTAGAATAGATATTAATTTATTCAACTATTTATCTATGTTACAATATTTTAACAGTAGATGTTAAGGACTTGTACACATCCATCCCACACATGGAGGGTACAGAGAGCATTAGCCACATCATGAGAATTAAGGGTGCACCCAAAGATACAAGTTTGATTAGCAAATTACTGGACATCATTTTGTTCAATAATTATGTAGTTTTTGAAAAAGAGACTGTTCTTACAACTATTGGGGATAGCAATGGGTTCCCCGTGTGGCGCCAATTTGGTTATGGCTGACTGGGAGCAAGAATTTGTTTTACAGAACAACTGGGTCCAAGACAAGGTACATTACTACACTAGATTATTGGATGACATCTTCATGGTGGTAAGGGGTGGAAATGATGCAGCTAACACAATTGTCAGTTACTTCAATAAGACAACTGAATTTTTGCGGTTTACATCACAATTTGGTGCAAATTTTATATCATATTTGGATGTCTTGATTTGTAAGGACACAATTAGTCAATGATATAATGCACGTATATATAGAAAGAAACTTATTCTAACAGTTTCTTGCACTTTTCCAGCAGCCACCCCTTCCACCAAAAGAAGTCAGTAGTAAAAGGGCAGTTGGTTAGGGCAGCGAGGATGACCTCCTTAGATAGAGATTCTATATGGAATGTAATAATTTGAAGGAGATGTTCACCATGAGAAGCTACCCTATACCTATGCTGAACCTTCTTATTAAGGTGGTTACACAGAAATGCAGTAGTGGGGTGTACAGACCTATTTTAGATCAAAGTCAGGATGATACAACCACTGATATTATAGGACTACACACTGAAGGGACTAACACTGATAGTAATGTACCACAGAATTCAAGCAACTTTATTATTTCCTTTAGTGTGGATGCTCTTGATTTATGTAGAATCATTAGGAAGAACTGGGACTGGGACATGATTCAGTCAGACACCTTTATAAGAAAGAAGGTGGCTCATACACCTAGAATTACCTTCAAAAGAGGAGCTAATTTAAAAAATCTAGTTGAACGAAATCCAAAAACACTTAGTAGATGTGGGATGTATAAGTGCAGTATGTATAGGTACTGTAGATATAGAGATGTGGGCCAGAAGTTCAAGATCAAAAAGGCATACAATATACAACTAGAGTTAGATTAAACTGCCAGTCTAAAGGGGTTATATATATAGCACAATGCCAAGTTCTACATAGGGAAAACAGACAGGAGATTACGGGAAAGAATATACAAGCATTTATATCACATTGGCAAATTGAGCGAAGATAATGCCCTAGCCAAACATACTTGTGAACATATGGAACACAGGTTTTTGTTTAGGGCAATCGATCAAATTGTACCCGATAACCTGGGGGGTCTGGTCTTTTTAGACTGAGAACGTTTAGAATTAATATGGCAGTTGCAAACTAATGCAGGCCAGCATCCAGGATTAAACGAAAGATGCTCTATTTTATGCATTTTGAAATTAAAAAGCCTTACTAGATAGGTTTTTTACGTATAGTTTTTATGCAAAGTTTGAATTAATTTCATTCAAGATTTAAAACGAATAATAGGAACGAATGTACATAGTTTGTATCGTGTTATTATTAGTATTTTAGATATGGCACAATGCCCCAACCACAATACTGTAAACCAAGTAAAAGGAGCACCTGAGACCACGTAGTTCAAGCACGAACGGTTTTATTAGCAAATCCACACCACGGACATAACACCAAAACACAAACGCTCCACAATTCCTTATACATTTTCGTCGCCAAATAACTTTATCAGATGAGATACTTAGAACACATTAGGTGTTAAATAAATACCTATCCTAATTTAAATGAACCAATCATGTAGTGAATAAAGGTGCAATCAATTTAAATAGTGAAAAAATATCTTAAATCACAAAATACATTAATAAAAACATGTCAGAAACTTTAAAATTCTTTAAAAAACAGTTTTCATTAAATAAATATTATAAAAATAAATATGAATATATAAGATATATTTAAAGCGTATTTAAAATTAAATAAACATTGTGTGGGTTTCCTCTGGGTGCTCCAGTTTCCTCCCACATCCCAAAGACATGCTGCAGGTGGATGGGACACTCTCAATTGGCCCTAGGTGTGAGTGTGTGTGTATGTGTGCCTTCTGTGGAAGGTTGGGCGCCGGGCTGGCAACTCGACACTGTAAAAACTCCACTGCCAATCATGAGCGGTCAGGTGATCCGCTGTGGCGACCTCTAACCGGGAAAAAGCCGAAAAGAAGAAGATTTAAAATTAAATAAACCATCCTACACCCTCTAGTGGATAACAATGTGCGGTTTTTGGATGACATTTGTTTGTTCTGGATGGTACTGACCATGAATTTTCAAAATTTATTGATTAGATTTCCTCCACCACAAATTTTCTTAGATTTACATATCAACTTAATCGTGAAGAGTTAGTTTATCTTGATGTTAATATTCAAAAGACCAATAATGATTACAAATCTAGAATACAAAGAAAACAGACTTTCTCCAATTCGTACCTTCACTACACTAGTGCACACCTACCACATCAGAAATGAGGTGTAGTAATGGGCCAATTGGTTCGGGCTAGTCGAATGACCTCAAAGTACTAATTTAAAGGTAGAATGTGATTTTATACTGATAATGTTCCAGGATAGAGGTAATCCTAGTGCACTGTTGTTGGATGTTCTGAAAGAAGTATGTGAAGGCAGAGAAGGTAGGTTTGCCCCAATTTTAGGTAGACTGGATGTAGTCAACACTAATAACAATAACAACATGACTACTTGAGAGAAATTATTTAAATCAGTTTTGACTATTACCTATAGTGGTGAATCACACCTGATTAACCAATTTATTGATAAAGAATGGAAGAAATTTTCTGCATTATCAGATTTAGGCATTATATTTGAGAAACCTTTACAATGTGTATATAAAAAAAGGTCGGAACATCAAGAATATTTTAGAGGGTGGTGCACACAACAAGTTTAGACCTTTTCAAAACATCAAAAATGGTACTCACAGGTGTGGGCACTGTAGCCAATGCAGTTATGTTTTTACAGGGGAAACTTTACACTTGAAGGTTAGGGGTAGAGATATATCTACCAGGGGCTATGCAAACTGTGATACAACTGGGGTAATATATATTACTTGTGGGACCTGTGGTTCATTTTATGTAGGCAAGACAGAAAGAAAATTTAGACAGAGGATATATGAGCATTTATACAAGATAAGGAAAAAGAATGAAAGTAATGCTCTATATAGACATCTTCTATCTTGCACACAAGCAATTTATCAATTTTTTGTTATTGAAGTGGTCCCTACTGACCCCAGAGGTGGCCCCTGGGAAAATAGGATTGAATATAGAGAACCATATTGGCAAATAACTTTAGATGCATGCACCAGTCCAGGTCCGAATGATATGTTATCTATCAAACCAGTCCTTAAATTGAGCGCTGCAAAACTATAGTAACCTCAACATAATTAACTCAAGTTGTTTAAATTGATATATACCCATTGTTATCCACTAGAGGGTGTAGGATTGTTTATTTAATTTTAAATACACTTTAAATATATCTTATATATTCATATTTATTTTTATAATATTTATTTAATCTTCTTCTTTCGGCCTTTCCCAGTTAGCGGTCGCCACAGTGGATCATCTGTCCGCTCATGATTGGCAGTGGAGTTTTATGGTGTCGAGTTGCCAGCCCGGTGCCCAGCCTTCCACAGAAGGCACACACACGCACACACTCACACCTAGGGCCAATTTAGAGTGTCCAATCCACCTACTGCATGTCTTTGGGATGTGGGAGGAAACCGGAGCACCTGGAGGAAACCCATGTAACCACAGGGAGGACATGCAGACTCCGCACAGAAGGCACCCCAGCCGAGAATCAAACAGGAGAACCTCTTGCTGTGAGGTGGCAACGCTAACCGCTGCACCACCGTGGCAACCCTATAATATTTATTTAATGAAAACTGTTTTTTAAAAAATTTTAAAGTTTCTGACATGTTTTTATTAATGTATTTTGTGATTTAAGATATTTATTTTTTCACTATTTAAAATGATTGCACCTTTATTCACTACATGATTGGTTCATTTAAATTAGGATAGGTATTTATTAATGCCTAATGTGTTCTCAGTATCTCATCTGAAGAAGTTATTTGGTGACGAAAACGTATAAGGAATTGTGGAGCGTTTGTGTGTTTTGGTGTTATGTCCGTGGTGTGGATTTGCTAATAAACTTCGCGCTTGAACTACGTGGTGTCCGGTGCTCCTTTTACTTGGTTTATAGTATTTTAGATATCTTGTATTTGTAAAGTATAATCATTTTTGTAGGTATTTTATGATGCATAAGAAATACTAATTAGTGTTTCTTTAGTAGGGTTAGGGGTTTGAGCTTTGCATGTGGGTGCGTGTATATATGTTTAATGTTTTTATGAAGCGTTCAGAACATTAGGGTACTAAGAGCACTGTTTTTTGTTGCTTAGTTGTCAAGAGAACCATCTGACTAATTAATACTGGTTAATTACTTAAACAATTATATTGTTTTATTGACTATTTAAAGGCACGCGCCCAGTGTTTTACTCATCTGAAGAAGTTACAGTATCTACTGTGATGAAAAGCGCTTAATTTGGAATAAACCTGTACCTATTTTACGTTTTTGCATTTGGTGCTCTCCTTCTTGCAGTCCAGCGTTTTGGAGTTCTGGTTCATTTATATGAAAGCCATTGGGAAAAAGCAGCTACTTTAGATTGAGCCAGTCAACCCATAATTCTTTATTTACTTGCATTAGGATTGGGGGGGGGGTTCTAGGTGTGGTCTACATGGCTGCACCCAACGTTGGTGTGTGTATGCTTGTGTGTGACACACACACATACCTTAGAAAGGAGTGTTTTCAGAATAAAAAACTCTACTTGTAAACAGGTGTAACCAGAACCCTTAGATCATGTACTAAAAAATGAGCACAAGCAATCAAAGTATATGATGGTGAAAACAGTGAGCATTAAGTGTGAACCATGCAATCCCTCTAGTGCCTGTTCATAAGATTATATTAAAAGGATATTTCAAGAAAGGTTATTACAGACTTAAAAGGCAATCAAAATGAAGGAAGCAGACTGCAAACAAGGGGAAAATCATTACATCTTTCTCATGCATATCCAGATCTAAAGGCAGAAAAGTTTGTAAGAGAGTTTTTGGTTAGTCATGAAATATGTGCAAAGAGGGAACATTCAGTAATGGCCAGCACCAATTATACTGATCCTTATGGTTAAATACATTGTAGCAAACTTTAATCAATGATCTGTCATAAGCTACAAAAGTCCGAGTAACACATCTGCTGTACAGAATCACATGGGGAAGGTAATGTAAAATACATGTACTAAACATATATCCTTTTTTAGAAGTATGCAGAAATATTAGATGTGTGTCTTAACTGGGTAATAGGCTAGACAGGCTCTTAACGCACACAATAAGAAAGGATAGTAGGAACTTCAGTTTGAGCAGGATTTTGCTTGTTAGCATGACACCAGATGAAAAATATTTTCCATTTGGATGTCCAAGACTTTCTAGTGGCAGGTTTCCTTGCCTTCAGAAAAATTTGTAGCACGTCCTCAAAAAATTTATGTCTGAAAGGGATGAGAATCCTATCATCTATACTGTCATGCTGAGACAGAAAAGGTTGGGAGGAAGTAGAAAGCCTTTTTGTTATGTGGACAAAGTCACTATAAGATGACCTGCAGTGATGACTCCTGGCTAGATAAGAGAGGAGGAAAAGGAATCAATGCTGCCTGTGCTGAAAGGGCATCACAAGCAAGCCTTCTGACTTATTCCTCTGGATCGTTTAACAAGACCTTTGGGATTAGAGGCAACGGGAAGTCAAAAAAACATGCCTTCCCATGGAAAGGACATGGCATCTGTCCTTCAGGCCTGAGCTCAAGAAGTCCTAGAGCAAAACAGCTGGAGCTGCTTGTTGTGAGTGGTGGCAAATAGTCCACAAATGGGGTGGCACTCAGACAAACCCATGACTAGGAAGATCTCCCTGTTCAATATCCATTTGTGAGGATCTTCCCTAGTTCTGCTTACATCTACCAAGACATTGTCCTCCTGTTCCCACATAACAGCCAGTCTGCATAGTTGATACGATTTTTCCCCCAACACTTGTTTATATACCACATGACCATTGTGTTGTCTATGGAGATCCTGAGGGGACCCAGAAACCATGTTTGAGAGAAGATTTGCAGAGCCTGAATCAGTACACACATTTCATTCACATTGATGTGCTATGTCCTTTGACCTGGCGACCATTGCCTCTGGATACTTGGGAAACCTGTCCATGCCCCACAAGCTAGATTCTGAGGCATGTGTGTGCAGGTCCTTTGAAGGAGTCATAAGCTTGAAAGGAAGGTCTGGCTTGAGCTTTACTTAAGGAATCCATCACTGAAACTTTTTCAGAAAGGTGATAAGTAGGATCACAGTGCTGACAGGGTGACAATGCTATGATCAGAGAGATTTGAAGTACCACTAGAACTTTCTCATGTGTAGTCTTGCAAAATGTATCGACTGTCATGAACCCCAGGACCCTGAGAATTTCCCTTGCAGGGCAGGACTGAAGGGAAAAAGTAGCTGGAGAGGTCCTGGACCTTCTCTTGTGGTAGGAAGACTAGCATGAGATTTATGTCTAGCCTGCAACCCAGAAAGACCAGGTCTTGGATGGGGTCAACATAGACTGTTTACTGTGAGCCCCAGACTCTGAAGGAGGGAGATAGTGTAGCAGAGATGCTATAATAGAATCTCCTGAGAAGATGCCTGTATTAACAGGTCATTATTTTAATTTCTCAGAGTTCTAAAAAAGGAAATAGGTGGCACTGTGTATGTTGTGAAGACCCTGAGGGCAGTAGATAACCCAAAGAGTAACATAGAGAACTGAGAGAGAGATGAACATGCTAAAAATCTTAAACATTTCCTATAAAAAGTGCAAATGAGGATGTGGAGATAAGCATTCTTAAAGTCCAAAGATGCTAGGAATTCCTGAGCAAGAACGTAAGGTAGGAAAGTCTGCAGAGACAGCATTTTGAAAAAAGGCACACTCAGAAAAGTATTGAGATGGGACAAATCTAGAAAGAGACATTCTCCTTTTCTGGGCATCAGAAAGACTGGAATAAATCCTTCCCCCTACATTCTGTGATAGCACAGTTTCTATTGTGCCTTGCTTGTGAAAAGCCTGCAGGACAGGAGGTTAGAGCCTTCTCTGCTTGACAGCAGATGGTGGGATACCTTTGAACAGTGGAGTCTCCTTCCAGGTCATTCTGTAACCTTGTTGAATAATGGAAAGTACACATTTGACTGAATGTATGAGCTACCAAGCAGAAAGGGGTGAGTTCAGAATTTTTGACAGAACTGGATGGACTGAGGGGGACTGGAGGAGGCAAGAAATAGGCAGATTTTTCCTGAAAAAAGAAGACTCACAGACTTTGAGTCTGACTGGTTTGTCCTAAAATCTCTATCTAGGCAGTTTTCTGACTTTAAAGACCTAGGGTCCCCCCCAAAAAAGGAAGTGGGCTTACCTGGATAGTTTCTCTGATACCTGGGAAGAGAATTGAAGATTTGTTTGAAATCTTGCATTATTTTACCTTGATCTTGCAAGGATTAAAACAAGCTAGCCACCTCTCTATTAAGAGAGGAAGCCAGAGTTTAGCTTTAACATACTCAGGCAGGGACTGGAAAAAAAGCAATGCATATCTTCTGATGACAGATCCAGTAGCAGTTGCTCAAGCAGAAGCTTCCACTGCATCATAACTACACTTAATATTGTGCCTTGCTACCTGAGGTGCTTGAGCCTCTACAACTGCATCATAATTGCAGTTAATACTATGCCTTTCTACCCGAGGTGCTTGAGCCTCCATCACTGCATCATAATTGCAGTTAATACTATGCCTTTCTACCTGAGGTGCTTGAGCCTCCATCACTGCATCATAATTGCAGTTAATACTATGCCTTTCTACCTGAGGTGCTTGAGCCTCCATCACTGCATCACAATTGCAGTTAATACTATGCCTTTCTACCTGAGGTGCTTGAGCCTCCATCACTGCAGAGCTTAAGCCTCCATAACTGCACTTAATTGCTACCAGAGGAGCTTGTGTCTGCATGGAAATAGCCAGCTGTTTATCAGACACTTCCAAAGATGACAGGCTTTTAGTCAAATCAGTCAGAATAAACAACAAATATTTGGTCATTTGAGGTTAGTGATTAACATCTGAAGGCCATGGTGGAAGAGGTGTACACCTTCTTTCTATATCTGTCCATTGTCCTACTACCTTTGTCTAAGGGTAGGACTTAGGAGCAGGTAAATCTTTAGATGGCTTGTCTGTTGAATTAGAAAAATAATAGGTATCTGCTAAAGGATTTTTTGTATAAAAATTGTAGGTCTTCAGGCATATTACAGAACCTATTAGGTCTCTCAGGCACTGGAAGTTGAGTCAGGTGCAGTAGAAGTGTATGCAAAAGCATCCAGAAAAGTTTCCAAAACTGGAGGGACAGGTGCAGGCATATGGGGTGCCAACATCTAGTAAATTAGAATACCTTTTAAAGGAAACTGGATATTTATCTGGATTCCCACTAAAAATGCTGCATCATATTCATGACAGTCTGCTCACAGATTTCCTCAAAAGGATATTCAGAGGATAAAGTATCCTCATCATTAGAGCCATTTGACCTACTGAATGAATCTTGGATGAGTAGGACATGGAATGTTCATCTGACTCAGAATCTGCCTAATCCTTCTTAGAAAAGGACTCGTGCTGTCACTTCTGAAGGATAGAATCAGCAAGTGCAGAGGAAACAAAATGTGGTGGCTTCAGAGCCGAAAAGGCCCAAAATAGGTCTTGAGAACTCCATCTATTCTTGTTCTTGGCATGTCTAAGGAGAAACTTTTTTTTTGTTTCTTCTCAGGAGTGACATCCGCTTTAACCAAACGTAGCGAATCTGACCCCTGGTATACTTCAAAGACCCAGGCACCTCTTCCCATACCAATATTTGAGAGTTGCCCTCTGGTCCTTCAGAAAATGAGCATAGGTACCCCTTTCTCCAGTAGCGCGCATCTGAGTCTCATCGCTGCACCAGCAGAGTTGTGATATTGTGAGCCACAGAAGAGGTCGAATGTGCTGCAGGCTCCTGAGGAGCTTCAACAGCTATGTCCAAGTTGGACTGGGCAGATGATGGTCCAGACTTAGGTCATTTGAATTCCTTTTACGGAATAAGAAGGATATCAGATGCTAAAGGCTCTTCCACTTGGCACTGGGAGAGGCACTTAAGGCACTGGGTCTCTAGATGGGTATTAAAAGAAAGATGCAAATATAAGGTTTTTGATAAAAACAATTTACAAAGTTTACAATTGTTATAGTCTGGTTCTGCTCCAAGGTAAAGGAGATACTGGGAGTAGTGAACCTTTATAAAGGAATTTATCTACCACAATTGCATTTCTCTCCTCTTAGCACACTTATCTGAACAAGTGACGGCAAGAACGATAATGGCGACCATGCATCGTACAGACCAACAGGTGTGAGACCTGTATTCAGACTGGCATGAGACAGTTTGAGGATCTCATGCTCGTACGTCTCCTTAAGTACCCTCACACCCACAGGCTTAGATCATACAATGGATGAAGAATACCCCAGTCAGACATCCAGGTTATCTGACAAGATAACCCAGTGATCTGGAATACTACAATAATGATCTAAGGAAGGTCATCTATGACTATTTAAACAAAGGATCACGGTTTCAATATATTCAACAGAAAGTGCAGTCATGTGAGAAATTCACTACTACAGTAAATGCTCATGTGGGATCATAACTGCAGTAAAATTCATGATGTATGAGAATTAGCTGCAGGAGTTATCTGCCTAAACTGTCCGATTTATTTATTGACTGACATTTGCTAACTGGGAAAGTCCGACTGGGTAGGAAACCCATTTTCAGTGGAAGCCCAGGGAGAAAACCTATAACATTTGACAATAACAGTAAACACACAATAAATTTTAAACAGCTTTGAATAGATGCATGAGGTGCAATAGCTAGAGAATGTACATACTAATTTACATAATGGACAGAAAAAATTATCACAAAATATATTTTTACAAAATATAAATAATGGGTTGGAAAACCAAAAAAATGTTTGATGGTTCTGTAGAGGAATGATTAATCTTTAAGGAAATTAGTGTAAGTGAAACTAGTCAAGGTAGAAGTAAAACTGATGAAGTGAAGACTATGCTCTGCAGAGAAAAAACATCCTTCATGAAATGATATTTGAAAGTCCTGACTGTCATACCTTCCTTCTTAATACAGATACAGGTAAAAGGGGCACATCTTATTCTCCTGGCTACAACTTCTCCTGGCGGACTCGTTCAAAATTACTACTGCAAAGAAAAAAATTAGTAAGAAAGCAAATAATCCAACAGCAATTCTGCTTAATCTACATTTATGGTGAGTTTCTCAAATGGTAGGTATTATGTTATTCATAAGGATCATTGCTGCAGTACAATTTCTGGAAAATGGGAAGATGCCCAAACCCTTACCAGGAATGAAGGGGAAAGAACAGCAGTTTTCCTGCAGAGTTCTTTTAGATAATTCCTTGCAGGAATGTGGTCCTAACCCCTTTTCGGCTCATTGACTGCAGCTACAGTTAGTTTGTACTGTTGACCGTTTCCTGATCTGCTTGTTCTATGCTTCTCATAATAAAAAGTGCAGTTAGCTAGCAATATGGAGAGGATTTGTTTACACACTGGATTACCCACTTCCCCTTGCATGAAAGTCAAAGAACTGATCCATCAATCTGAAGGACTTAGTTCTGTTCACAATACCTAGGCTGCCTGAGGCCATCTGGTAGCTGTAAAATTCACTCTCCTTGTTGGATCAAATGCAAAACAATAGTATCTAGTCAACCCTCTTTTTCCCCATTATCAACATTGGATCAGGGTGCTGCATCAACTGTTGCGCTCTCTCAACTCAATGCCATGAAATAATTCCATCCCTTCTTTTTCCTGGTTGTCCAAGGAGCTGAGACCTTGTTCAATAGTCTTCTAGATGCTGTAATTTCCTCTGGTCTTCTTTTTGTCTGTCTCGAATCTTCACCAGATTGTCTTCTGCTTTCCAGTTCATGTGCCCAAACCACTGTAATCTGTTTTTTTTACTTTCTCTACAACTGAGGCTACCAAGACAAATGCTCTGTTGTCCTTATTTCTACAACTGTCTTTTATTGTGCATCCTACAATCCATCTCAAGCACTGCATCCTATCACCTCAGCCTTCCTTAGCTGTTCTGTTTCCACTGCCTAGCTGCTTGTACCATACATAAGTACTGGGCATACAGGTCATACCACTATTTTGTATGCATTATTTTCTTTGACATTCTTCAGTAATACACTACCCAGACTCACTGTCCAGTTTTGCTGCAATTCTGATTCTAGCTTTGACCTCCTCATTCAGACTTCACTAAATTATCTTGGGGGGATGGTTGAGAAGTGGAGTGGAACAGGTTCATTGCTTATTTTCCTATTTTCACCTTCTTCCGGCTCCCCCCATTTGCTGTCATAACTGTCTTATCTGTACTCAGCTTTATCTTATCTGCCTTCAGTTTTACATTCCATTCACCTATCATTTGCTGAAGTTCTTGTTCAGAGTCTGCTTGTAATGCCACATCATCTGCATTTGTTGATCTTGTCTCCCCGACTGGTTTACTAATGTACTCCATTACCAGTATGAACAGTGTGTTCAAAGTTGAACCCTGACGTAACACCTAGTCCCACTGGAAACCCCTCTGCAAATCCAAACACTATATGTACATGTAACTGTTTTATTAAAACATAACTTGTAGTAATTATAAGTTTCTGGGACTTTGAACCCCAATAGGACTGCCCAAATCATCTTTCTTAGGCCCTTCTATATGCTTTCTCCAAGTGTAGGAATACCATGGTGGACTCTTCCATTATCTCTAGCTTCTTCTGAAGTACCTCACTGCAAACATTTGGTCACTTACATAGCAATTCAGATTAGAATTAGGATGCACATCTCCCATTAATTTCTACCAATATACTCATGTATGAATCCTCCTCTCCTGCAATTTCAAGCAGTGTGATGAGTATGATACTTCTATACTGCACACAGTTGTGAATTTCCCCTTTCTTCTTGTACACGGACATTAGAATGTGCATTTTTCCAGTCATCTGGGATAGGTCTGTCTCCATGCTGCTATGAGTACCCTCTGGCACCATTTCTCCTCCAAGTCAGTCAACATCCTGATCATATCTGCTATGACTTAAAGGTCTGCTGTTTTCCCGGACTTCATTTTCCTTAGCACAGTTCTTACTTCCAGGGTGGGCTATTCTTCCTCTTTCAATGTAAGCTGTGTCTGGGGCAGTACAGTATCTGTGAAATTATCTGCCCTTGATGTCCAGTGGACTAGTGAGCTGGTTGTTGCTGACATCTCTTATGAACAATGTCTGATTATGTTGTCCATCTTTATCTTGCTCATGATCATTTGGGTCATCTGCAGAATCACTTTTCATAACTAGTAGAGTGATACTATGTTTGTTTGATGCTGGGACTACTCTATGTTTCCCACATAGTATTCCTTTTTTTACCTGGTCCATCGTTTTTGCTTCCCACTTTTTCCTGCACTTCTTTCTTCTGCAAGACTGTTTGAAAGGTATTTCAAAAACCACTTGTCAATAATAAAGGGATCATTCTGAGGCTAACCCAGTCTGTGTAAAATACAGTAAATACCTCATTACAGATCAGATGCAACTTGGATATCCATCTAGCTGATGTAAAGACTTCCACAAAGTCTTCCAAGAACGAGACAAGTGGAGCCAATGCCACCATTTCAAAAAGGTGTTTAAATCAGCTTTTTCAGGAAAAAAATCTCAAGGATGTGAAAGTCTTTTTTTTTAATGGATAATCAAGTCATCACCAAGAAAGTAGCTGAAATGGGACTCGTTCACTAGGGACTGCTGTTGTGGGATGCATGTCAACATGGTAGTTACATGGACTTAACTGAAGAGTAAGAGAGCACATTAAAAACATCTGACAAAGGAACGAATGAGGGCACCCTTGTTTCTTTACCTTCCTGTGCCAGATTTATGTTTACCAGGATAGCCTGGTAGTACACAGACATCAGAAAGAAGAATGGCACAGTACAAGTATAAAATACAAGGCAAAAAACATAAATAAACTGGGAGTTATAATGTCACATGTGCAAACTGAAAAGATACAAAAGACTTTTTTCCATGTCACTAGCCAAGACTTTCTAGTGGGTGTCTTGGCTTTCTTCACAACACAAAGCATGTCTTCGGACAGCAGGTACTTGAGATGGCTGTGGGTCAAAAATCATCTTAGCTGCCAGCCTGACTCCTCACATGCTTGGGTAGATCAGGGTAACAAAAAGCTGGTTGAGCAAGTCTAACCACTGGAAGTAGGAAGCATGGCAGTTTCCCTTTCCAGTTCTATGACCATGGAGAACTAGTGTTGGTTGGACAAATATGGCACTACTAGGATTGCCCAAGGCTTCTACCTGCACATCTTCTGCAGCAGACATGGAATCAGATCAGTGGGGGACTACACAACTAGAAACAGGCTGCACCACTTGAAGGAAAATGCATTTATTATCCAGGCTCCATTGTTCCCAAGTGTCATGCAGTGGTCAGGAAGCTGGTCACAAGTCAAAGTCCACAGCCTCCCAACCTGTCAGATCTGAATACTTCTCCATTCAGCATCTACCCATAGTTTCATGACTGTGGTCTTCTTAGGTAGTCTACAATACTACTAGTACTTAAAGATGGGTACTGCTCCAAGGGGGAGGAGGATCTACAAGGTATGAATTTTGGATCTGGGTACTTTTTACCACCTACTCAGAGGCGATCTATGCCTGACGTACAAAGCCATGTCAAACCCAGAATTAATGGACATGCTCCACCTCAAAAAATCCAAGTCCCTTAGAGCTACATGCTCCAGGGACCTAAACCTCAGCACAAAAATAAATAGGACATGCTGGAGGGACAGATTCATTTCCCAGAGGCTCCCGTCACTCTGGAATAGAATCCCAATTCATGTTAGACATAGCCCCTCGCTGACCCTCCAAGCGAAATCTAGACGCGTGGATGGGAAATCACAAATTCACCCCTGGGATCTCTGCTGTGTCCCTGCTAGACAGAGGCACAGTAAACTAATCTTAAAAGGGTACCTTCTGTGACCTACTTTACAGAGGCACAGTAGGCTAATCTAATAGGAAGGCGGAAGCCAAATACACTCTGGCTAGGCTTGTAAATGCCCTAGGGCAGATAGCCTAGTATCTACCTATGAACCTATTAAAAACAGTCTAAGTCTTACTTCTGTTGAAAGAGAAGATGTTACAGATATCTCCCAGTTTGTTCTAAAGTTCATAAAGTTTAAAATCCAAAGATGTGAAGAGTGGTTGCTTTAAGCTTTAGTTGCTAGTTGGCACACTGCATTCACTTCAGTTTATATCTAAATCTAGGAAGCCGGAAAATAAATATTTTATCTGTCAGCTAGCCAGTCAGGATGAACATGGTGGCTAACAGTATGGAGGATGGTGCCAAAACTGCATTTGATGTCTAGAATTCGCATTTAGATATTATCAAGACTGCAGAAAGGATTCCATGTGTGATGAGAAAGTTTGTGGCCTTAACACTCACATAAAAGGCTACAGTACACATACAAGTGATCTAAGTGACTTGTCTAATTTATGATGGAATTGGAGCAGCTGAAAGAGAGGTAAACCTATCAGAAAAACAGAGCTTTCAGGAGAAAAGATATCAGTTACTGGTGTAATGGAAAAGGTAGGTTTACATAGGCGTTATTTTTATTTTGCAAAAAACGGCATGTATGAGAGTCAGAGACCAGGTGCCTCATGTGTTTGTATCTAGTACAAGGTCTGCAAATGACCTTGTATAACTAGCATATTTTGGTTTAGTCTGAAACATACAGAATTAAGAATGGAGTGGTGATGCACACAAGATAAACAAGGTGACAGAAGTAAGCATATTTGCTTTGACAATGACTGCCCACTTTTCTTTTGAAAACAGTAATGTTCACTATGTGTATGAGGGACTGCTGTGTATGGAAAATTAATTTCTTCTTGTACCCTGCATTGTTTAATCAAGCTGCGGTGGTGCAGCTGTAGCATTGTCACCTCACAGCAAGAGGTTCTCCAGTTCAATTCTCAGCTGGAGTGCCTTCTGTGTGGAGTCTGCATGTCCTCCCCATGGTCGAGTGGCATTCGAAAGACATGCATGAATGGCCGTGCCTTTGTTGAAGGTTGGGCACCGGGGGCTGGCACCTCAGCACCGTAAAAATCTACTGCCAATCATTAGAGGACCAGAGTTCCGCTGTGGCAACCCCTAACCAGGAAAAGCCGAAAGAACAACAACCCTGCATTGTTGAAGCTGTACTTTCCTATCGGATACAGGATTTTTACTGACTCAGGAAACTTTGACGGCTGTAACAGAGTATGATCCCAGCTATTTTTAGCATGTAAAGGGAGCACAGCATATACACTGATTGAAATTAAGAGCCTACTGAACTGTCAACACATTAAAGCATTAGAATGACTGGTTGAAGAAGAGATGTTTCTGATTTTTCAAGACTAGAATGATGTGGTACCAGCAGCTATCAAAAGCTGTTTAGCAACAAGTGGAATAATTAACTGTTGCGCTGAATATTACACAGGAAATCTAAATGGTACTTTGATTTTGTCATGCAATACATGCCAGTCTGTTGAGCTGCTTAATATTTTCAACTGAACTGCAAACACAGGGTCATTCAGAAGTAGGATAGCGGGTGACTGAGCAAATCAGAGTGTAGCCTGTTTTAACAGTAATGGCTGCTTGACCAAGGGTGAAGATGTTATGCCAAATGGACTTGAATTAGCTGTTGTAACATATGCAACAGGGATTATAATGTTATGCGGGGTAGTATTTGGGTGATACGAATGACAGCTGGATGTTGTGTTACCAGTCAGGATGCAAGTCAGCACCTGGGCAATGAAAAATACAACATGCAATGGGTAGGGATGGATGTGGAAATTTGCCTACAAAAAGACAGCATTCTAAAAGTAAATATTTTAAATACCAGGAGAGTGGTTAGTTCATGTGCTAAGGGCCAACCATAAATTGTAACTGAGCTCGGCCAAAATGGAGTAGGAGCATCCATATTCCTTTTTAGGAAGAATCAAATAACTGGCAATTATGCTAATAAATGGATAACATTGCGGGCATGATTTTGTCTGATTGATTGGGTAAAACTGCTCCCACCTTCTACAGCTAGAAATGCTAAAATGAATCAGGTCAACAAGTTTCATACTGTTCTTGCTGTTATTTCTGGAAGCCAGTTCCACAAATGCTCAGTGGGGACAATTGGTTATACAGTACATGATAAACTGCTGTTATACAGGCACACTTTTACATAGTAAATGGAAAAGGGCACTTTCTTTCCTTCATTAAGTATTGTTATTTAGAATGGAGCTGCTTAAAGGAGCATGCTTGATTATTTAAGACATCTGGAACATTGGATAGCAGTGTTACAGAAAAAAACATGAATTTGCAAGAAGAGGCCTTAGAAGAACTGAGAGCTTTTAGGTAAGCACTACAGAGAGAGGTGATGCTATTAATTTCTTCAAGTTCCTGCTTAATAGAAAAGGAAGGCTGTTATGCAGGAGTAAGGAAGTACATGAAAGTGTTCCCTGTACTTGCAGACAGGCACAACACAGAACTTCACAGCAGTATGAAGATGGATATTCTGGGTTTTATTGAGGGCATGGTGATATTTAGGAAACACAAACATGGTCACCCATGATAAACTGCAAGTTGGACAAAGAGTAAAGACTTAAAATGGGTCATTGTGTGGATGCTTATACCATGGTCATTGGTCTTACAGATGAATAGACTGTTGCACAAGGCTGTATACACTATACCTCTTACTTGAGAAAGGATGTAGTAAAAATTTTGTTTCAGATCCCAGTGTAACAGTACATATTCCTGGATCAAGACATACCCATCCAATTGTGGATAACAATTCCTGTTCATGAACCTTTAGATGGTTACTTGGATAATTTACATGTAATAAAATTAGACGAGCATTACTGATTTTCTACCACTCATCTGAAGGAAATGTTTGTAAAATTGGTGAAAAAAGTTCTGGACAGTTAAGCTGGTTCTGTTACAAATGGTCAGAAGCTCTTTCTTACTTGAACAGGATCCATTTAAAAAAAAGGAAAAGGATTTTAAAAAGGAACTTAAGAGGGATATTAAGGAATACACTATCAACTGTCGAAAAAGGGAGGGATGTTTTAAGAATAGAGAAGGCAGAATTGGTGAAGATTCAGAATTCATTTTATGATGGTGAAGACTACTCAGAAGAGTCTATTGATCAGTCAGTAAGCACGGTTACCAGATACTAAGCAGTGCTCATAATTTAAGAAATGTTCTCCAATAGAGTAAACACTGCTGATGGCAAACCTCAGGGGGATGGGTATCTCCCAAGCCAGTCTTGGTGACTTTCACAAATATCATGTCACTTGAAGAAAAAATAATGAATGTAGTCACAATCATCAATAAGAAAGACAAAAGGGTACTTATTTCTCTTCAAACACTTGAAACTACTGTCAAAAAGCCCTCCACAGACTTGCACAAGATGGCATGAGCTTATTTTCAGCAGTAAAACAAAAATGAAGATGGAAAGAGTTCATCTTTTCTTTCCATATAAGTTTCCTTCTTATGTTCCTTGGCATGGTACATCAGCTAGCACCTAGAAATGGGATGTCTGCACAGCTTTTGAACTCAAGCTGAACAGATGTCTGTCTGTGGCTAACTTCTATTCTACTGAATTTTCTACCACAATTAATCTCTATTATGAATGTCTTCACATACACATGGAAATGCTAAAGACCACAGATGACATATACTAGTCACTGCATACCCCCTTCTCAAGTTTCCTAATCTGCAAACAAAATCAAAGACAGGACAAGACATTCAAGCTAAACAAAACCAGATATGGTGTATAATTCCACATCTTCAAGATCCAGAAAAAAACAGCATATGTAATTATAACAGTTACTTCACTGGGTGCAAGACAATGCTACTGGTTTCTGTAAAATGCACTGTTCTTAATGTGCATGATCACTGACTGCAAAGACTCCAGCATTTTCATTCTCCAGTGCAAGGCATCATAGTTCTACATACAGGATTTAAAATATAAATGTTACTTTTATTAAGAAAAAATGACAGCAATGTTTTGCAACATTCTCACCTCATAATGAAGTTTGCGGGCTTTGGACATTGCTGGAAGGGACATTCTCTTGCCACTGATGTTTTTAAACACCCGGAACACCATAAAACATAGGAAAAGGAAGTAGAGGCAGGCACAGATACCTGCAACAATGATAAATGCCATCTGCACAATATTCAAGTTAAGGCAATAGTCAGTGGTTTGTAAGTAAAGATCTACTTGTAGCAACCAAGCTTAAACTGCAATGCATAACATGAATAGACTTGTCATTGTTTGCGCAACAACTCAATTCCCTTAATACATTTATGATGTAAACTTGTTTCATATATCTTATGAAAGACCAATCCTGTAAAGCAAAGTCCTGCCTTACTAGTAAAAATATGAGTGCAAACGGATATATGCATAACACCTTACATGAAAGTGTGATGTACTAAAATATTTATTTTGAGTGTGTAAAATGACATTGGAATTGGCAAGTGTGTTATATAGTCTATTCTTTCCAGTCAAATTCCTGATCTTTAGAGTAATGCCCACAGAAGGCATACTGGACAGATTTGATACACAGCTGCTATGTTACCAAAATACCTCAACACCTATGTTTTTTCCAGCACTGTACAGTATTTAATGCTGTTTTATGTGCCCCCCCCCCCCATGTACACAATATTCACTTATAAGGGTTTAATGGAAATGGAGAGCATGCTGACAAGATGAAGCGATTATTAGTGGTATACCTTCAGTAGTGTCTGTCATTTTTCCTATAATTAGTTTGATACACTTTTTCCCAAGTTACATTCTTTGATGCAGTTTTTTTCTATTACCATGCTTTATTAAATATTACTGAGGGTCATGCTAAATCCATTATTCTTCTCAATGTCCATTTTCAGCCCTCCTGTTAGGTCTTAAAGCCTCAACTTCTTCACAGGCTTGCTTTAACAAATTTACTTGACATTTGTTGACCGGTTTGGTCCAGTTTTGCAGCAGCCCTTTTTCAGTGGAGACTTGGGGAGAAAAACTCCACAAATACAAAGATAGTCTAATGAATGACTGCAAAAGACATACCACATAGATATGTAGAACAAGATTTAAAAATTAACAATAATATAAATTAGAGATAAGATATGTGATTGCTAATAACTTCTAAAAATCAGTGATGTACAGCCTAAGAGTAGCAGTGGGAAGGTACAAGTTATATACATAATTTGACTTGATGCCAATATTAAAATGCAGGTACAAGGTAGAGAGAGAACAAGTAGTAGGAATTGTGCTGACAAATTAGGTGGAAGAGGTAGAAAGTAGAGTGATACAGTTGGGGGAGGGAGACAGGCTGACCAATGGAAATCGGGTCACTCTGGGGGATGATTACACTGACAGTCTTATGTTGCTTAGGTGGAATTTTAATGCAATTCTGAACTGATGATTGGGTTTAATATCTCAAATGACAAGTGGAAGTTTATTCCATTTTTTAGCTGGTGAATAGCTGTAAAGTTTTTTGCCAAAGTTGAACTTTGGCTTGTATATGGTAAGGAGATGTTGTTCTGAGAGCCGAAGTGTCCTGGGAGAGAATAGAGGAAATGCTGGGACAAAAAGATGGTGCAGTATAGAGTGAATTATCTGAAGCCGAGAAAGGAGAAGGTTATAGGGAAGCTCTTAGTTTCCTGAGTGCTACGCAGTGGTGAAAATGGTATGAGATTTCAGCAGCAAATTTGGCAACTTTGTTGTAGGTGGTTTCTAATTTAGTGAGAAGTGTTGTTTGTAGTTGGTGAGTATTTGAGAGCTGTAAAGAAGAGTTGGTAGTAGACAGGCATGGGACAGGGCTGTCTTGGCCTTACTAGACAAAAAGTTTTTGTTCCTACAGAGGAGTCCAAGTTTTTGGTGGGTTTTCTTAATGTTACTGAGAACATATAGGTTGAATTTTAGTTGGTCATCAATAATTACCCCGAGCAGTTTGGTGCAAGTTTGTACTGATGGGTGTGTTATTTTGGGAGGAGATAGAGAAAGTAGGTTTTAGGTGACGCATTGTTTGTGGGACACAGAGCAAGAGTTTGGTCTTCTTTGGGTTAAAGATTAGCTGGTGTTGATTGAGCCATTTGTCGATAGTCAAAAAGATGTTCTGAGTTGTAGTCTGTAGCTGGATAGGGTATTGGCTATGGTGATGACTGTAGAGTCACCAACATACTGTACCAGCAAAGACTGAGGAGTGGAGGTAGATAAGTGACTGGTAAAACTATTAGAGAGTAGTGGACCCAGTACTGAACCTTGGGGTACTCCCATATTTATAGGGAGTTCAGGGGAGATAGCTGAAAGCCATTATACAGATAAGTGATTACTAAGGTAGCTAGAGAACCAAGCAATAGTAGAGGTAGATAGGTTGAGTTCAGAGAGTTTAAGAGGAGGCGGTGAGAGACGGTGTCGAGATAGAGAAAGAGGCAAGAGACTAGTTTGTTCTGGTCTCTGGCTTGTGAGATGGTGTTGATAAAGGAGATAAGGGCTGTAGAGGTACTGTGACTACAGCAGAAGCCATGTTGATACCCATGTAGTCTTAAAACTGGCCAGCATATCACTTGCATGTCTTAAATTTCCTCTTCAGTCATATTCCTACTAGCTTAGACATGTTACGGCCTTTGTGACAAGTACTTAAGAATTTTGCTTTCTCAGGAATCCCTATCAAATAAAGTTGGAAGGTTTGCCAAACAATGATATCACACACTTACTTTGGACACAATAGAAGAGTCTTCATGGGTTCTGTTCAAGCAGCTTTATTATATACAAACATCACAACAGAGGTTTAATGGACTAACTTAAGTAACTTATACATAAACTACTGCAATCATACATGCTCACACTGTGCCTGCACTCCAAAATGGCACTAGAAATAGCACATGCCCTGTATTTATATGTGCACACTCAGCCCTTGACATGCTTCTTAAAGTTGCAGCACATTCACTCTGATCTTTGAGAAATAGGTCATGCAATGTTATGAATGAATCTATTTGGCATGCAGACATTACAAGTAGTTCTTTGCCATACAATTAAACACTACGTACATATATACCAGTTATGTCCATGTTGCTGTATATTCCACACTGGGCCTGGATATTCAACCATATAGTGTGACAGAAAACTGGGATTTAGGTTTAGCAACCGGAATGAAATGAGGCTAATAAAAGAGCTCACAGATGACCCCGACCTTAGCTTGATGAAACCAGATAAAGGGGGTGGGATAGTTATGAGTATGAATGACTACAAAAATCATATGAATGCTTTATTGTTTGCAGATACTTATGAGGAAGTTTCTTATAATGAAATCTATACTGCCTTTAAGAAAACTGATTTAATACTGGAAGTTATGGTTTTACATGGGCAAATCACAAAGATAGATTATGATTATATGCATAACGAGAAACCAGTGATAGCTAGTATATTCAACGTACCTAAGATGCACAAATGTCTCGATAACCTACCCTTTAGACCAATAGTGGATGGTTCAAAATCAAAAACTTATTTTACAGCACAATGGATTGCTCATAACATAAAAAGAGGGTTAGAAAATAATACATATCTAAAAAGATGTGGCATTTTCTTGAAATATTGAATACTGTTTTTAATGAGAAAGGGATTTTTAACTATCGATATGCAAAACTTATTTTCAGTAATACCTCATATAAAGAGGGAATAGCTTGGTTTGAACAACAGCTATTTAATACTTTTTGTTAAAGCCCAAATAAGATTAATGCATAGGTAGCACTAATGGATGTGGTACTCAAGAACAATTTTATATTTTCTGAAGGACAAATGTATAGACAAATTACTGGAGTTGCAATGGGTGCAGCTTACACCCCTAGTTTTGCAAATTACGTCAAGGCCCAATAGGAAAAAGAATATGTTCCTGATGGTATTTACAAGAAATGTTTTTCACTATACATTAGGTACCTAGATGATGTGTTTATACTTTGGGTTGTATACATCAATAATACAGTAGAGTTTTTAAAATTCACATCCCAATTCAATGAATCAAATTACTTTTTTGGATGTGGAAATTAGTAAAGATGTGGAAAATAAGTGCTTTTATTCCACCATATTCAGAAAACTCATGTTTTCAAATAAGTATTTACATTTTACAAGCGGGTATCCAATATGTCAAAAAAGCAATGGTGGTAAAAGGCCAATTAGTCCGCTTGGCCAGGATGGTTTCTAATGTAGATACTTTTTTTATGAAGAGTGCAACATAGCTCTAGAAATGTTTCATAGAGGTTATCCAGACAATTTTTTAGAGGTAATAAAATGTGAACTAGTTAGTAAAAGGAACAAAGGGTTTTATACACCCATTTTGGGTTCCAGTGGCAATGTAACATCAGTTACGGTTGGACCGGATGGATGTAGAAGTGATGAGAATTGTAGTAGAAATAAAGTACAGTTGTGCACCTACCATAAATGTAGATGTTCAAGTGTATTCACTGTTGCAGACATTACTCTTGGGTTATCCTGCTGGCAGGCTACCCGCAGTCGGCCAGAATTCCAAAGTCTAGGTCTGGCGTCGGTTGCTGTCGCCTCTTCCCGGGCGTCAGTGCGCCAGGGGTATAAAAGATGCAGCCGACGCCATTTACTTCAGTTTTTCTTGCCCCAGATGTCAGGTGCCCCCAAAATGGTAGGCTAAAAAATATACCAATAATTATGCATGCAGTAAAATGAACATTTCCTTCATCTACAAGCAAATACACCACATAGGTTGTATAAGACAGAGAAGTATAGGTAAGTCCCAGCAAAGAAAAGGGGGATGGTGGGTGGGTAACCTGGACTGCAACAGTGAATACACTCTAACATCTACATTTATGGTAGGTACACAACTGTACTATGTCCATCATGTTTCACTGTTGCAGTCATTACTCTTGGGTTGAATCCCAAAGCTGAGGTTGGGTGGCTGGGCCTAAATAGGATTAGGAGAGGCTATAAGGCCCTGCAGAACTGCAGTGGCGAAGCCTGCTCTGGATTTAGAGTAGAGAGGTAAATGGTAATGTTTTGTAAAAGTGTGCACTGAACTCCACGATGCAGCCTCTAAAATGTCTTTGGTTGGCAGTCCTCTGAGAAAGGCTGCTGAAGTGGCTGCTGCCCTGGTAGAATGAGGCCTAATGCCCTTGGGCACTGATTTGCCATGTTGTGAGTAGCAGAAATGAATGCAGTGGCTTATTTATTTTGAAATAGTCTGTTTTGAGATAGGCTTTCCTTGAGATCCTGCAGCATATGCCACTAAAAGTTGCTCAGTTTTTCTGAAAGCTTTAGTTCTGTCCAAGTAGAAACATAGTTGTCTGTGTATGTCCAAAGAATGCAGAAGTCTCTCACCCTTATTCTGTGGGTTTGGATAAAAGGTAGGCAAATGAATGGTTTGGTAAGGGCCACACTGGACACTACCTTAGGCATAAATGTCGGGTTTGTCTTTAGAGAAACCCTGCCTGGATGGAAAATGATGAAAGGTTCCACAGGCATGAGTGCTTGCATCTCTGAAACTCACCTTGCAGAGGTTATTGCTAGGAGCAGAGCTGTTTTCCAAGATAAAAACTTTCTATCAGCTGTATTGGCTGGCTCAAAGGGTGGCAGTGTGAGTTTTTCCAAGACATAATTGAGGTCTCATGCAGGTATTGGGGCTCTCCTTGGAGGTCTTATGTTTTTGGCCCCTCTGAAGTACTGCCTTAGCAAAGGATGGGAAAAAATAGGAGGTTCCGTATTGTAATGAGCTGAAAAGGCAGAGGCATGAATTTTAATTGATGAAAAGGATAGGCCTTTGTCCAGCATCTCAGTCAGGTATTGTAAAATCCGAGGGATATTTGGTACAGCTGTGACAATTCCTTGTGCCTGCTTCCAAGCCCAGAATCTTTTCCATTTTTTTCTGCACAAGATTTTCTGGTACTGAGCCTCCTGGCCTCCAAAATAACATCCATCACTGCTTTAGAGAGAGTTGTGTTTTGAATGGTTACATTATCTGCCATGCTGCCAGATTTAGGGTCTTGAGTTGGCTGTGCAGAATCTGATTGTTTCGCTGGGTCAGTAAGTGAGGAATTAGAGGCAATGTCCAGGCTGGGCCTTGAGACAAATTTCTTAGGATTGGGTACCAGTGCTGGCGTGGCCAGTCTGGGGCAATAAGAATCATTCTTGGCTTCTCTTGTCTGACTTTTAGGAGCACCTTGGGGAGGAGAGGCAGAGGAGGAAAGGCATATACTGTTAGACTTTTCCAGCTGAATGACAGAGCATCCACTTTCCATGCTTGCTTGTGGTAAGTCCTTGTGCAGAATTTCTGTAGTTGGCAGTTGTGAGGGGAGGCAAATAGATCTATGTCTGGGCATCCCCATTCCTATGTTATCATGCTGAAGACTTGTGGATCCAGTTTCCACTTGTGGGGATCCGTGAGGTTTCTGCTTAGTTCGTCTGCCAGAATATTGTTCTTTCCTGGCAGGAATTGTGCTTGCAGGTGTACTTGATAAGTCAATGCTGTGTCCCACAAAGTCATGGCTCGTCTGCAGAGGGGGTAGGAATGTGTGCCTCCCTGCTTGTTTATGTACCACATGACTGTAGTATTGTCCATCCTTATCAGTAGTTGTCCTGGATGGAGTAGATCCTTGAAAGCTGTCAGGGCATTCTGAACAGCTAGCATCTCTTTTTGATTGATATGTAGATGCATTTGGCTTGTGTCCATGTGCCCTGAATACATTCTCCTGCCATGTGTGCTCCCCAGGCATAATCTGATGCATCTGTTGTTATTGACTGCCTGGCTGTGGGTAGCGTAAATGGCTGTCCCTTGTTGAGGTGACAGGCATGTGCCCACCATCAAAACTCCTGTTGCAGGCAAGGAATGAGGGTAATTAATGCTTCCAGGCTTTGACAATGTTGAGTCCAGACACTTTTTAGGTACCACTGAAGTTTCCTCATATGCAGTCTGGCATATGGAATTAGCAGAATGCAGGATGCCATGAAGCCCAAAGCCTGCAGAATTTTTCTTGCAGATAACTGGGTCTTTGTTGCCAACATTTTGAAGTAAGAAGTTAGTTGCCTTTGTTTGTCTGGCATGAGATAAGCCATCTGGGCAGTTGTATTTAAGCTTGCACCCAGGAATATTATCTCATGAGAGGGTACTAGTTTTGATTTCTTTTCGTTTACGGTGTACCCTAGGCAAATTAATAATCTTTTTACAAACGCCAGATGCTTTAGTAGAGTGTCCTTGTTCTCTGCTTGTAGAAGGCAGTCGTCCAAGTAAAAATATATTTGAATTCCTCTTTGTCTGCAAAATGCAATTACTGGTGCCAGGCATTTTGTGAAGACACTGGGCGCAGTAGATAAGCCAAAGGGCAGTGCCGAGAATTGGTAGTGCATTGAGCCAGCTATGAATCTGAGGTATCTTCTGCAAGACTGTCTGATTGGGATATGCAGGTATGCCTCTTAGATCCAAAGTTACAAGCCAAGCCTTCTTGCCCAGCATGGGCAGAAGCTGCTGCAGAGTTAACATTTTGAATTTTGGAACATTCAGAAATGTGTTTAGGATAGACAGGTCCAGTATTGGTCTCCAGGGTTTACTCTTTCTGGGTACCAAGAAAAGTCTTGAGTAAAATCCTTGTCCCTGCTCTTGCTGTGGTACTTGCTGAATAGCCCTCATGTTCATAAGGGACAAAACTTGTTTTTGTGCCTCTGCCCATTGATTGTGTGGCAGGTTTGGCATACGTTTTGCCTTTGGCAGGGTGTGAAAGTGGAACCTGTAGCCCTGGGACACTATATTCAATACCCATTTGTCCTGGGTGATCATGTGCCAATTTTGAGAGAAAAGTGCTAGTTTTCCCGCTAAGGGGGCTGCAAGAAGGTAAGTGCTTGGTGCTGGTAGAGAAGTCATTGGGACTGTTTCCTGTATGACTGTGCTTTGTCCTCTCCACTTTTGGAGGTAGAAGCGCCCCACTGTTTAAGCCTGTATGAGCTCTGGGGCTGGGATCTGCCTCTAGGACGTCTGTATCTGCCTCTTTGTGGCCTGTCCGACACTGGAAAGGATCAATTTTTTGTAGGCCAGTTCCTGATAAATCTTGGTGGCTGAACCTGTAAGAAATCCTTTACTGTTTGCATAGATTTTGTTTTGTCCTCCATTTTCTTCAAAACCTCCTCTGCTTTAACACCAAATAAAGTATCATGCTGTAATGGAGCATCTAATAATTTTGCTTTAACATGATCAAGTAGATTTTGTTCCTTTAACCAAGCATGCCTCCTAATGACAGAACCCGTAACTGTGGCCCTGCAGGAGGCTTCCAGAGAATCAAAACCACATTTCAATGTATGCTTTCCCACTTGTTCAGTTGCATGCAATAAATCCTGCATTTCCTTATTCTCTGCATAATCAGAATTAGCCAACATTTTCTGTTTTAACAGTGACATTAAGTATTGCTGATATTTAATCATATGAAATTGACAATTTAAAACCCTCACAGCCAAAGTAGCAGAAGTGTAAACCTTTTTCCCCCATCTGTCTAATGCCTTTGAATCCCTGACACAAGGGATAGGGTTTTTTTGCAGTAGCAGCCTTAACCCCCTTGGGACCCTGAGAAATAGTTTCTGGGTCAGCAGCAGGGTTTTTATAAGAAATTTATGTGAATCTGGAACCCTGTAGTATCTGTCTGGTTTAAGAGGAGCTGGAGGTAAGGAGTCTGGAGAAAGGCCGGACTCTGAAAATACATCATCTACAATGTCTAGCACAGGGGGAATAGCAAGAGGCCTGTGCTGAGGAAGTAAAAGAAAATCTCTAAGCCTTTTCTTTGATTCTGATTAATCTTGGCTCTCCCAGTGGAAGTGTTCACTCATGGTATGCATGGTTTCCCCAAAAGAATAATCCTCAGGAGGAGAGACTGAAGGAATGGATTCTTCAGCATCAGAATCCTCATAGGGAGGAAGAGAGTATTCCTGTACAGAAGAGGAGTCAGAGGAAATGGAAACCTGATCTGTAGAGTCATAGTCTGTCTCTTGCCTAGGCCTCTTGTCAGGAGGGGGATGGGAACCCCTGATCAAGGTAATAAGGTCTTCGGCCATTTTGAGCATCTGTTTCTTAGGCATGGATGTCCTGGAGAATGCTGTACTTGTTTCTTTGTCTTTACAGCTGCTTTAGTCTTTGCTTTTGAAGCTGAAGTAGGCTTTACATAAAGCTGTGTAGGTCTGAAAACACCCTCAGAAGCCGATGCCTGCTCAGTGGCTCCGGAAATCATCCGAGTGTCCAATACCTTGAGTAGCCAGAGGCCTAGCTGGCTCCACGTGGGAGTCATCAGCGGCCTGTGGCTCTGAGGTAGCGGGAGTCAGGGGCTGCGAAAGCACCTCACTGAGAACCGGCGACTGGCTTAGCGGAAGACTCGTCATCAGTTTTGTATCTCGGATGCCTGTCCTTCTCTTTGTCCTTGCGTTTTTTTAGAAACTCCGGTCATCAGCTGTTCCGACGGCATTATGTAATTGAATTTTCAGCCAAAGTAATAAGCAAAATCAAACCGATGCGTAATAGTGCGTTTGTTGAATCTAGCACAAAACCGACAGCTAGCAATGTTATGATCAGGGCCTAGGCAAGGAATACAGTAAGAATGAAAATCCTTATAAGGTATTTGCTTCCCACAAGAAATACAATTGTTAACTTTTTCTGACATCGGTCTGGAGCAAGAAAAAAGTTTCCCCAATGGGGTACTTGGCTTTAATGAAGACTTCGGATCTGAAATTCATCTGTGAGAATCTCAGGAGTCGGCCGACCGGCACTTGTGAACTGCTTTTGCTTCGGGCACCGCGCGGCAAGAAAGATTGAAGAAAATGGCGTCGGCTGCATCTTTTATACCCCTGGCACACTGACGTCAGGGAAGAGGCGACAGCAACCGACGCTGGACCTAGACTTTGGAATTCTGGCCGACTGTGGGTAGCCTGCCAGCAGGATAACCCAAGAGTAATGACTGCAACAGTGAAACACGAACATCAATAGTTTTGATACCACTAGATGTTTCATAACTACATATATTCTGGATAGTCCATCTATTAAATGTATTAATAAGAACTGGGGGCTTTTCCTGAGGGATCAGGGTCTGCTGGATAAACTAGGCGACAAGCCTTTAGTTACTTACAAAAAAGATGAGGCTTTAAAAGGCCTTATGGAAAGAAAATGTCCTAAATTATATAAAAAAGTTGGTAGACAAATGGGCACGTTAAAATGTGGTAGCTGTGCTCAATGCAGCTATATAAATACTGCTGATAATTTTATAGTTAGGAATAAGATATACAAAATTGCAGGATATTTTTCATGTTATACTACAGACATTGTGTAATTAGCTCAAAGTAATTTTTGTCCTGCTTTTTATGTTGGTAAGACCAGCAGACCTTTAAGGAAGTGTACATACGAAGACAACTCTGATATCAAGAGCAAATAATCAACTAATGCATTGTATAGACATAAAAAAGCATGAAATATATAGTTTTAATTTTTTTTTTTACTATAGAATAGGTCAAAAAAGATGTACAAGGATGGATTATAGATGAACATCTGGATAATAAAGAGCTTAAATGGCAAATCTTATTGGATGCTATGAACCACCCTTGTCTAAATGACTCCTGTTCTATTAATTCTTTATTCAAACTTAAGCATGATGGTGCTAGTTAAAGTGTACCATTTATAGTATTAAATGTTAATCACAGATGCATTTTATTTTTACAATTTTTAAGACTTTTCCATACATGTTATTAATTCATCGGTTGGCTGAATTGTGTGTTTCATGATGAGGGGTATATATGGGTGCGTATTGTAATTGGAATTGTTCTGAAGTTCTTAATGAACAAAAACTCTTAACCATTAAAGTTGTTCCTTCTGGATGGTGATTCTCTGGTCTTTTTAGTTGTTTGACTTGGTTCAGAGGTAGGCTTCTAGCTACCTTATCAATGTCTTTCAGTAACTAAGGACAAAACACTAATCCTCTCACTCTTCTCTTAGTGGATGCAGAGCCTGGGTGACCACAATGCAAAATCTGGATATATTCTTATTGTAAGGAAATAGGAACAATTATTTTAGGACCTTTGAAAATAATGCCCTCTTCCATCAGCATTTCATTTCTGTAAGGAAAGTAGGTTTCCCCTTTAGGTAGTACAGTATATTGCTTTGATAGCCATCCAACATTAATGTAGTGATTGAGCTTTTACAAAATTGATCAGTCTTTGTATGATCTCTCAGCTCAAGCCTAGTGGTAGAAAAATTGCACACTGCCATCACATCAAAGTCAAAATTCTCTGCGTTAAGCTGTTCCATCATATTTCTGGGCAATCTGGATAAGGTATCAGCCAGATAAAGTAGTTTGCTTTTTGTATAGACCATTTAGACGTTGTACTTTTGCAATTTGAGCATCATTATTTGTAATCTCACTTGAGCTAAATGCATAGGCTACTTTAGAATAGTAACTAGAGATTGATGGTCAGTTTCAATCTGAATAACTCGACCATAAATATAAATCACGAAACTTTGAACATGCAAACACCATTGCCAAATGTTCTCAATTTGAGCATTTTGCATTTCAATTTGAGTCGGTGTTCTAGATGCATTATCTACTGGTCTGTCTTCTTGAAGAAAAACTGTACCAAGACCAAATTTTGAAGTGTCACAGGAAAGAGTGACTGGTTTATTCACATCACAGTATCTTAGTGTAGGTGGGGTGGCAATTGGGTCTTCAAATGCCTTCTGGTGTTCTAACCATGACCATGTAACATTTTTGCCTCTTAGCTCTCAAAGATGTTGTCAACTCACTGAAGTTTGGTATGAACTTGCCTAAATAGGTGACCATACCTAGGAAATGCTGTAAGCTTGAATATTATCTGGTGCTGACATTTCAAGAATAGCTGCTTGCTTGGTTGGGTCTGTTTCCAAGCCAGTACTGGTAAATAAATTACCTACATATGTAACGTCTGGTAGTCCGAATTTGCACTTCAGAGGACTGAGCTTCAAATTTTCTTCACGTGCTCTGTCTAGAACTCTAGGTTTACTTCACGTGCTCTGTCTAGAACTCTAGGTTTACTTCACGTGCTCTGTCTAGAACTCTAGGTTTACTTCACGTGCTCTGTCTAGAACTCTAGATTTACTTCACGTGCTCTGTCTAGAACTCTAGATTTACTTCACGTGCTCTGTCTAGAACTCTAGGTTTACTTCACGTGCTCTGTCTAGAACTCTAGGTTTCTGTCATGCTCTCTTCACCATTACCTACAACCAATAAATCATCTACTATTACAGCACAAGGATAACCTGAAAAAATTTGCTCCATTGCATGCTGGAAGACTTCACTTGCAGACTTTATTCCAAATGACAGCCTTAGGAATCTGTATCTGCCAAACGGGGTACCAAAAGTGGTTAGTAATGAGGATTTGCGATCAAGCATTACTTGCCAAAATGAGCTTTTTGCATCCAAGACAGAAAAAACAGTTGCATTCGGTATTAGAGCTGCAACCTCTTCGACTGGGCATATTGGATCACGCGGTCTCTTCAATGCTTTGTTCAAATGTCTTGGGTCAATACATATTCTGATTTCATATGAGCCTTTTTTGTGAGCTGCTACCATAGATGACACCCATTCAGTTAGTTCTGTAACTGGACAAATTATACTTTGCTGTACCACTTTATCCAACTGAGCCTTAACTTTATCCTGCATAGCTATTGGAACTCTTCTTGCTGGTCTGACCACTGGAGTGACTTCTTGGTCTAACTTCATGGAATACACAACTGGAAGTTTGCCCAACATGTCATCGAAAACATCAGCATATTCTGAGAAAATGGCTTCAGAAAAATTGGAACTAGGATATAGACTTATGTGATGAACTTCTTTGGTTTAAAAAAAAAAGGCAGATTCATTCTCAAAGTGTCTTGAGACCCAATAAAGACTGTATTGGTCTTGGAACTACATAGAATAACAATCTGTAACAGTTCTTGGCCAAATAACATAAAAGCATAACTGAGCCTTTGGTCTGAATTCCTTCACCTCCATAAGCAACAAGTTTTACACTACTGGCCACATTGAGTTGCTCATTAGTTCCCACTTTAGCAAATGTGTCCGCTGATATAACATTACATTTTGAACCACTGTCTATTTTAAGCTCTGTGGCTTTACCATTGATCCAGACTGTACAAAACACAGGGTTTTTTTTTGGTGAACCAGTAGGCCCATATTTTGTTTGCCACATGTTGCACGCCATCTACGATTGCTCTGGAGCTTGTTGAAACCATGCTGTTGTCACTTGCAAGCGTACTCCTGTGTTTTTCTGTCACCTCACGGATCTGACAAATCTCAATGGCTTTTCTCAAGGGTCTATGACAGCCGATTGAAAGGTAATTTCCATGAATGGCATACAGATCGAAAATGCAGTTATTCGAAAGCGCTGTTGTGAGATCGTGGTACACTGAAGATTGGAAAATTTGCCATTTCCGCACTGTAGTGTGATCTCGGAGTTGGAATATATATTTACCGGGGGGTGTGGGGGGAGCAGCCCTCCACAAAACCAATTTCGATTAACGGCATTTTTGATCTACATACCGTTCGTGGAAATTACCTTTCGATCGGCTGTCATAGACCCTTTTTTCAATGTTAAATCACTGTCACAAAGCAAAATCTTCTCACAGCAGCACTATTAATATCACATACAAGCCTGTCCTTTATTAACTCATCTTTTAAGTCACCAAACAAGTCACATTTTGGCTTTGTTTCTCATGTCAGTTATACAAGCTGCAAATGTTTCCCCTGGTTTTTGATCTCTCATGTAAAACAAATGCCTCTCTAATGTAATATTCATCTTAGGGTTACACATTTTTCTGAACTTGCGCTTCAAACACTCAGGGTCTTCCCTTGATTCAGTTCAGCCTGTATAATGAAGAGTTTCACCTTCTCCCTCATACACTGCTGGTGCATACACAAATGAATGCGGTCTTTCCATGGCTTCTGACCCAGCTAGGTTTAGCAAAAATGAATGCTCTGGTGTGCGCATCTTTATCTGAATAAGCTGCTTGTATAAAACTATCATACTCTTGCTCAAATATTCTCCAATTCTCTGCAATATTCTGATCAAAAACAAGTGGTAAGGGCTTTTGAAATAAATCTGTCATATTAACACATACCCATGAAGGATTTTGCAAATAAGCATGAACACAAACATACACATGCCAGAAATTTATGCCAGTATTTGTAACTTTGCCCAGTAGCACAGTAAGCCTCTGTATAACTGAACTTTGCAAAATAAGTCTATCGGGCACTGTAATCTTGAAATCACTGTATTGCGAAAATAATTTATCATCCTTTTAAGAAACAATTCAAATAACTGCTCAGTGCAAATGAACTGGACAAGCGGAGCTCAGAGTTAACATTTCAAAGTAATTGCACTTTGCAAATAAACAGTACACAGCACACTTGCATTTCCCCAGAATGGCAGTACCTTGCTAGACAGTTCTTTACAGTGCAAGAAATGCTCTGTAAAGGTGTCACTTTGCGAATAGACAGCAAAAGAAAATTTTCGAAATAGCTATACTTTGACTGCACTTCACAAAATAGTTGCACTTTGCACACATATGAACTCTGGAATACATGCAAAGTAATACGCACACACTGTATCTTAAGTCAATGACTGATTAAGAGATAGAACTTTTGTCCAAGGGTTGTTGGTCCATTTTCTTGGGTATATTCTTGATTCTTTAACTTTTATTTCCATTGACACTACTTCAACCAAAAGGGTCATGAAGTCTTTTAAGGTTGGAATGAAGGATGACTTCCATCTTCTTGTAATACATTTTTTGGCTACTGCTAGAATTGTCCAAAGAAAATATTTATTTTTGTTATTCAATACAATAGATTCACTTACATTCAGAAGAATTAAAGGTTTTGACAATATAAAGGAATCAGTAAAGATGGCTTGGAGAAAATTTTCAGTATCGTTCCAAAACTACAAAAAACTTTTTTGATAATATTAGCTTAGATGCACTCAGCTGCTGGGAAAGAAAACAATTTACATGGTGGTATCATTGCACAAAGAACCTAGTTGCACTAGATGCACAAAATTTGATCAAAGAGTATGATCTACCATCATCAGACTGGCTAGTTCTCAATGGTCTACTTCCATTCACTCAAGATTTGTGCAGAACAATACAGAGTTCTTCCTATAGCTCATATCCCAAATGTATAATTCTTATGCATGAAACACTGCATGGTGAATTTAACTGGAAAAACCATCTCAAAAACGTATAAAATTATTACTACTCCTAATCAGAAATTTTGGGATTTTGTTACTAGATATTGTACATTGTCCTCATCTCCCATGAATAAATACAAAATTTTACACTCTCTTAAATTAACCTCTAATTTACAAATATGGAAGATTTTTTTCCTGGAAATGTTTGCATAGAGGTTTTTACACTCCTAATAAAATTGCTAAATTTAACTCCTCTGAACAGGTGATATGTTGAAGATGCTCTCTAGAATGTAAGGCCGATTGGTCTCACATCTTTTATGATTGTTCTCACATTAAGAAATTTTGGAATCCCAGTTCTGACAGCATTTCACTCTCCTACTTTAAACACAACAGAGGAGTATTCACGGGTTCTGTTCAAGCAGCTTTATTATATACAAACATCACGATAGAAGTTTACTGACTTTAACCTTAAGTAACTTGTATACAAACTACTGCAATCATACATACTCACACTCTGCCTGCACTCTCAAAATGTCTCTAGGAATAGCATGTGCCCAGTATTTATGTGTGTACACTCAGCCCTTGACATGCTTCTTAAAGCTACAGCACATTCACTCTGATCTACAAATAAGTTACAGATTAATAGGTAGTAAGGATTAAAATTTGAGGACAGAAAGAGGCTACAGTACAGCAAAAATAAGTGTCCCACTGTAATTAGGTGGATAGTACACGGCAACATTACATGAACTTTGTCTTCTGCTGTGAGCTATCAATCACAGCAGCACCGCGGCACCCTGGGGAGACGTGGCTTCCTCACAGGGGCGCCGCAAACTAAAACCCTTCATGTGTATGATTTTATTCATTTGTTTTTTTTATTTTTGGAGCGGTTTGAGCTGACGTCATCACGTGCACGATGACGTCAGCTCAGTCGGGGCTACCAGCCTATTGGACTTGAGCAAGGAGCTCACACATTGCAGGAAACCAAAACTTGACCCACCTTAGTAAAGACCGTGGCTGGGAAGTGGGAACTGCATCGTTCCGGGTTGCAGAGCTAAGTGCAACAGTGTGAGTGGATATCTTGGCACAGTAGATGCAAAGCTGGCTAAAGAATATGCAGACTTGGATAAAACTTGGTGGCTTGGTGGTGGACTCCAGTACTGTGGGGTGTAGTTTTGGTACAGCACATGCAAAACTTACACACTGGCTGTAAGCTTGGCTGTAGTGCAGTCTCTGTGAAGTTGCAGTGCAGGATGTATGCACTTTCATGCAGCCCAGTGATGCCTTCTTCTGTAATGGGAATTAAGAGACAGAAGCAACTGCAAGGGCTGTCACTTTTTTCAGCTTTGTCTGCGGTAATGTTATTTCGTTTTTAAGGTAGCTGCATAACGTTGTTGGTGATTCTTGTTCTTTTTTTCTTCTAACATTATGCCGCTCAGGGAGGGAGTCACATGACAATCGTGGTCGTAACTTGACTAGGCTGCTCTTAGTTACCACAAAGGGTAGATTAGCCAAACATTTCAGACTGAGACTGGAAAGCTGCAGTACACTGAATGAAGAGAGAGCAAATATCTGTAATGGCAGTATTAGCACTTGTTGCCTTATTTTATTTCAGTTTTAAACTGTCTGAAATCAGTTGCTGATGCTTTCTGAGTTTTTTCTTCTGAATTTGTATTTTGCATGAAGGGATTCAGATGCTGGCCAGAAACTTAATTGACAAAGGTCTGTAATGTCTATGCATGGCTATATGATAATCCGACCATTTATTATAAGGGGTAGATTGACTGCAGTCTTCTAAATGCTATCGAAAACTGCTTACATTTATAAGCTGACAAGGAGACAGAGGGCAACTGCAAGTTGTGTCAATATGTTTTTTTTGTTTTTTTGTTTTTTTTTACTTTATCTCTACTTTCATTTTTATTTGTTTTATTTATTTTTATTGCAGTTTTAAACTAGCTGACTAAATTCAGCAGCTGATTTTTGCTGTTTTCCCCCCCTAATATAATATTTTGCAAGAAGGATTTTGTTGCTGACAAGAGGCTTAATTACTTGCAGATGGTGAGGAACTGGTCATACCAGACAGTATAGCTCTGATATACTGCATGCTGTGCTGTATGAAAGTGTATACACTCAGTCAATATCTTCCTTCATTGAGTCACTACATCTGATCTAAATACTGCACGAGCTGTGCCACAAGGCCCTACACCTACAAGTTTACTGAAAATGTTGTCATTGTTCAACTTTAATGTAAGCATATTTATCATGAAGAACTTGCTGTGTATCAACTTTAATCAGATAATAGGTGCATGCTTGTGACTGAAAATCTTTGTGAAATAGTCTGTGCACTCTAAGGACCTCTAAGTTGGCCACTATGCTCGTTAGCTTGACCAGTAAACTATACTGCATATGGTAGTTATTTAGTCTCAGGAAATGACAGACAAACCTCTTTTACTTGCTTCAATTTGTTAATTGTTTTATTCTCACTATAAACCAATTGCTCGTAGTTATTACGTGATCTGGGGGTGGGAAGCCCGACACCCTACCCCAATTCCTACAAACCCCTCCTACAGACACATTTCAGTTGTGACTCTTATTCCAAACCCCTCCCCAAATGACCTTACTACTTCTATGCACAGTACTTCTGTTTGTTTCCTGCTTCCCTTTCTCTCAATTTAAATTTTAGCCCTATTCCCAAGCATCTTTCTCCCTCCCATACTGCTTTGCACTATATCCTTTCATAATCACAACCCTCCCTAATAGTACCCATCTGTTCCATGTTGTATCTTTTCTTTTCCAAAATAAACCGTCCTTTCTTCTTACTTTCACTATATGCCAACACCAAGACTGCTGTACCTCAGAGAAAAGTGAATATTTTAAGAGGTGGCAATCTCAAATTTAGTATATGTATGTCAAGATTTTTTGACTATTCCTCATCTACAGTTTGGAACTCAGCAGTGAAAGCCTCAAAATTTTAAATGGTTATGTTAGAGAGGTAGTCATATTAACGACTATGCCCCATGATGGCTACTGTCACCAGCTTGGGATTGCCAATTCCAAGTTCTTCAGATGTACAGCCACTGGTTGTGTGCAGCTCACTCTATCTGGACCACTAACATCCTACCCCTAGGATAAATGAGCTCCCAACCCCTCGTGCAAGTATCTTCCAGACCCCAAGCCACTATTTAATCTCACTTCCTCTGGAGATTAGTCAGAAGCTTCATCCCTGTTTTAAAGTTAATAAGGTTGCCATTAGGTTTGCTTACCTCTCAACCATAGTAGAGGAGTGTTATGCTGTTAAGCAGAATGTACACTTTTTTTTGGTAATTGTCTTTTTATTGTACTTTTGAGCTTTTCTCCCCAGGTCTCCTAGTCCAGTCAGGCAGCCTCGTTAAACAAATGCCAAATAAATAAATGAGATATGCACTTTATGCATGCCCTGGGGGGGGGTGCCTTGGGAAAACCTGGATTCAGCAAGGGAGCCAAGAATTGAAAATGTTTGGGAACCACTGGTTTAGAGAATATAATGCAACACTTTAAAGCCAAACACTGCATTGTGGGATACCTAGAGGTAGACTAAAAAAATCTAGATGCTAGACCCCACCTGGAATTGCACTTAAAAATATAAAAAAAGTATAGAGTGCCCAAAAATTGTATTAAAATGTAGGAAACATGTTATTTGTAGTCTGTGGGTTCAATTCTCCATAAAACAGGATCTTACAGAAATGGATGCGATGGTCACTTTGGACAAAATGCTAGCACTCCTGCTACAGAAGGTGTGAAAGATGCCTGTGACTCACACTGCTGCCATTGTACCTCAATGGGACAGGAAGGCAACAATACAGCATGACTGAAATGTACTTGAAATACATTCTGGGAAGAAACAAAAAATGACAAACTGTTTTAATACGACAGGCCCCCAAGTTAGCCATTTTGTGGAAAAACACTTTATACACCTAGAGCGATTTTGATGCACTAAAACAGATCATAAAAAGATACAATGAAGAAACACACTGACTTTCAAGCTATGTTTTCCTTTAATTACTGCTAAGTTATCCTTTAATTAATGAACTGAAAATGTTTTGTTCTTAAGTTGTGATTTTAGCAGCTGTTATTTTAAGCTGTTACAGTAGACATGACTATCAACATCTTTGCGCAAGAAATCTGGGCAAAGCCTAAAATAATGGGGGTAAAACTTCCCAAAAATAGGGACAAATTTTAAACACTGCTCTTATAAACTTAGAAAGTTACTAGAACAACAGGATTTGTGTTAGCATGCATTTTCTGAAGGATACTCAAATGTCATTTAGTAACTTCAATCCTCAGCGATTTGCCAGAAAAATGTAAATTTTATGAGGACTCCTTGGACTCCTTTGAGGCCTTAAGTTTTTGGCTCCTCTGAGGTACTGCCTTATCAAAGGATGAGAAAAGATTGGTGGCTCTGTATTGGTGGCTCTGTATTGTAATGAGCCGAAATGGCAGAGGCATGAATTTTAATTGATGAAAAGGATAGGCCTTTGTCCAGCATCTCAGTTAAATATTGCAAAATCTGAGGAATATTTGGTACAGCTGTGTCAATTCCTTGTGCCTGGTTTCAAGCACAGAATCTCTTCCATTTTCCAGCATAAGATTTTCTGGTACTAGGCCTTCTGGTCTCCAAAATGTTATCCATCACAGCTTTAGTGAGAGGCACGTTTTGTATGACTACATTATCCGCCATGCTGCCAGATTTAAGGTCTTTAGCTGGCTGTGTAGGATCTGATTGTTTTGTTGGGATAGTAGATGAGATATTTGAGTCAAGGTCCAAGCCAGGCAATGAGACAAATTCCTTAGGATTGGATACCAGTACTGGCGAGGCCAGTCTGGGGCAATCAGTATCACATTTGGCTTCTCTTGTTTGACCTTTAGGAGTACCTTGGGGAGGAGAGCCAGTGGAGGAAAGGCATATACTAAGCTTTTCCAGCTGAAAGATAGGGCGTCCACTTTCCATGCTCGTTTGTGATAAGTCCTTGTGTAGAATCTTTTTAGTTGGTAGTTGTGAGGAGAGGCAAATAGGTCTATCTCCGGGCATCCCCATTTCCTTTTCATGCTGAAGACTTGTGGATCCAATCTCCACTCGTGGGGATCCATGAGGTTTCTGCTTAGTTCGTCTGCCAGAGTATTTATCTTTCCTGGCAGGAATTGTGCCTGCAGATGTACTTGGTAAGTCAATGCTGTGTCCCACAAAGTCATGGCTAGTCTGCAAAGGTGGTAAGAATGAGTGCCTCCCTGCTTGTTTATATACCACATGACCGTGGTGTTGTCTGTCTATCAGTAGATATCCCAGATGAAGTAGGTCCTTGAAGGCTGTCAGGGCATTCTGAACAGCTAGCATCTCTTTTTGATTGATAAGCAGATGCATTTGGTTTGCGGACCATGTGCCTTGAATATACCTTCCTGCCATGTGGGCCCCCCAGGCATAATCTGATGCATCCGTTGTTAATGTCTGCCTGGATGGGGGTAAAGTGAATGGCTGCCCCTTGTTCTGGTGACAAGCCTTCGCCCACCATCGAAACTCCTGTTGTAGGCAGGGAATGAGGGTAATTGTTTCCAGACTGTGGCAATGTCGAGTCCAAACACTTTTTAGGTACCACTGAAGTTTCCTCATATGCAGTCTCACATATGGAATTAGTAGAATGCAGGATGCCATGAAGCCCAAAGCCTGCAGATTTTTTCTTGCAGATAACTGGGCCTTTGTTGCCAACAGGTTAAAATAGGTAGTCAGTTGTCTTTGTTTGTTTGGCGTGAGAGTAAATGTGGCAGCAGTTGTTACCAAAGAAGCAGTTTTTGGATAAAACAGACTGACCCCTTGACACTAAACAGTCATTGATCAGGCTTGACAGACCTAGTGTGTGCTTGAGGAGAATGGGCAGAAATACCTCACTGTGACCATTAGCTTGTTATTATTTGATTGCATTTAGACAACTTATTTGTATATGGTCAGCTATACCAAGTGGGTAATGATGCAGACTTTAGATCAACGTGATTGACACAAGTTGCTGCCTGATCATAAACATCCATTGAGCTGCCATAATATAGCTCCACCCCATTCCAAGGTAGCATCACCCTTTAATTTGTTTCTTAAAGTCCCCTTGATTCAAAGTCACAAGCCAAAACAAATCAGAAACTAAGAGATTACTTTAGACTATCAAGCTCTACATAAAAAATGTATTTTCATTAACTGTTGCTCATTGCTCTTCAAAGCCACAGCCTTTTTGAAACTTACAACTTGCGTGATATCTTCACACTCCAAGACAATTTTGCTTACACCTCTCCATTTCAAACACGCACTTTCAACTCAGCAAACCTTGTACTTAAATTCTACACCAGCTATATGCACAGACTTTGCCAAATTTACCTTTATATTATGACTGTAGGTTTTCCACACAGTGTAATTCACTTTGATTAAACTCTTATTTGACCTGTTGAGGGGCAGTCTATTTGAACCATAGTTTTATACCACAGACTTATGTAAGCTCAAATATTCAGTTACAGTATACGTATTTGCTTATGCACATCTACATCACGTTGCTTAAAAACAGTACTTTGAGCAAGACTTCTAGCACAGTTTTACCTACCAAAGGCTCATGGCTAGCTATTATCCCTTTCAGACCTTTTCCAAGGAACAACCACTATACTTTTCGGCATTTGCCATTTCTCTTTGAAAAGATCATATAAATGGAAGTGCAATATAAAACACCATCAGCATTAATATCTTGCTTTGGTTAGCAACACCCCCTGGTGATTACTTTATCAAAAGGTTTTCTGTGACCTACATCTTCAAGATATTTCCCTTAATGATGTTAAGTCTCTAAAGCCCTCCTTGGTCCATTATCACAGTATCAAGCCTCGAACAAACCAGGAACCAAATCAGATATACTACAGTACCATAAACATGACCCAGAACTTTATCTTGCATTTCTTTAATGTCCTAGTTTAGTGAACATTTTAATAAACTAGTTTATGGTTCATGTGATACTTGCCTTATCTCACTGGAAGCATTTAAAACCCTTTTAGATTTCAGACAGACTTTCCTTTTGTCTCTCAAAAGCAATAAACTTGTATTTTTGTTCTGCTTCCAAATAACATTCTTACAGCACTTTAAGCACCACTTTGTATATTCATTTGTGTATACTGCATATCTTTTCCCTGCTTCTGCCTACTATGTTCTATCAAAGGCTGTATTAGAGTCTTAATAACATTTTTCATCACTCCTAGTTTAGCAATCACACTGCCTGACTTTTCAGCATAAGTTTGAGCTTGCACAACATCCACTGACTACTTAGAAGTCAGCAACACTGTTTTGTTTCATCAGCAGTTTTCCCCCAGCTGCATTTTACTTTGTTAGAAGTTATTCTTTCAAACCCAAATGTTTACTTTGCTTCTGTACCAGATTTTTACAGCAGTATCCCCCCTTTTATAGTCTCAAGTCATGCAAGCATAAGGGTCATTACTTAGAACACCACATCCATCTACATTCTGTTCTTAAGCACTGGTTTTACACCATTTAAGACTTTGTAACTTTTCAGTGTTGATTTTAGTATCAGATCAAGTGCATACTAATTCATAACGCTTCTTCAAAATTTACCAGCATTTTACTTTATGAACCTGGAACAGAGTGTCTCCAATATCTGAACTAACTGGGACCTAGGGTAGTTCGGATAATCAAATTTCAGATAAACATACCCCGAACCAGATAACCTTCTAAAATCTTTTTTTTGCATGCAGGGAATACACTTTTCAACCATTCAATGATTCCAGTGGACAATAAAGAATATCTTTCACATACGAGTGGGCTACAAGCTCAAAAAACATGCACAAGCAAATACATACACAATTTACATATTCACATTTTATGATTTTTCATCCCAAAAAACTCTGTAAGCCTGCGTTCGGAAAACTGACATTTGGATAACTGAAGTTCGGATAACTGGCACTCTTGTGAAAGAAATACAGTAGAAATGACCATACAATTTTGATAGAAGCAGTACTCACTGATTCAGCACAAATAATGCAGCTGCTGTTACCTTTTAAACCACCTGTTACTCATCATGCATTAAGTTTACAACAGCTGTATTCACTAATAACCACATGCACATTTTGCCACTGTTGATCAACAGCTGTATTTGCCCAGTTCATTACTTTTCCTTACAACAGCTTCTAATAAAACACCCTTCCTGATTGCTTTTCACTCTTCCATGTGGTGCATACCCAAGCAAGATTTTTTGCCAGTTAAGGAATTTCTGATGGCTTTCTCTAAGCTCACAGGTATTTTGAAACTGCCACACTTCACAACCAACGGTTTTACTTCCACATCTAAACTGCAGTAGGCTACTTCCTGGAGTTTGAAAAAGTCAACAAAACCAGCTTTAGTAATTTCTTTTTCCACTACTCTTGAGCACATGCTTCAATCTACAAGAACATTTTCCCAATGTATTTCTTTCAGCAATTTACTTAATTTATTATGAATACTAAGCTAATGACCCTAAAGGGCCTTATTAAGAAGCCATTGTGTAGAGATATATACAACTTGTCAATGTGTGATTGAGCACTTACAAGCTCAATCTTTCTAATAGGGATATAGATACATAGGGTCTATATGAAGTTATCGAATGGACTAAATAGCAAATGCTATTTAGTCGATCCGATAGTGTCGAAATGGCAAAATAGCGAAGTCACGTAACACCAAATTTTTCACAGGGAAAAAATTTGGTGGGACGTCTTCGGGACTTTGCCATTTCCTCTACTAGGGTGTGATCTCGAAGTTGGTATATTTAAGTAGGGGGGTGTGGGGGAGAAGTCCCCCACTTAAATTTGTGTTTAAGTTTTTTTTTTTTTCCTACGGAGCAGCAAATTTTTTTCCTGGGAAAAAATTTGCTGTTCCCTTTGTTCGATATTTTGTTTCGCTATTATCGGTATGATGAAATAGCGTTCACTATTTACATCATACGATAATATGATATAAATGCAATTCATAAGTGTGGGGTCTGCGGATGCCTTGCAAGACAGATATATGTAGGTATCAGGCTGGGGTAAATTTATTCTCATCCACTGATCCAGGTTGCAGTTGAATAAGTGAAGGGAAAACTTTGCTTCACTTGACTGAAAAGCCTGTCCCAGAAAGAGGTCCATCTCTGAAACACATACTTCTCCAACACGTCTTATTTATGCTATAGGTGAGGTTAATGTCCCTAGATTTAGCGTTTATGATGCAATTTGTTTTGCAATTGTGCAACAGGTCCATTAAGCCTGGATCAGAAGATGCTTTGTAGACTAGGCATAGATTACCTCTTAGCAGTCTATTAGAGACTGAGTACAAGGATAAGGCTTTGAGGGAGTCTGCAAAGGTCATGTTAACTACACTACACATTTTTGAGATATCTCTGCTGACACTCCATTCACTTGGCTCAAGAAGCATTTCAGCAATTTTCTATGTACTTCATCATTAAGCATTCTTTCAGCAGCTTTCCATCACTTTAAAACATTCAGCAGCTTAAAACAATCACAATTTGCCTTTCATTTCCAAAGCAAACAGCATAGCATGCAAGCAAAGTTCTTTAGAATACATGACTGAGCCAGCAATCAGTTCAGACTTCACTCATCAACACTTCTGTGAGGTTTGTTCTTCCCAGCTTCAGACTTCTGTAAGGTTTGTTCTTCCCAACTTCAGCATACTCACTGTTATTAAACTTGTTACATATATAATTTCCAACAACTCTGTTTCAAATTTCAAAACCGTTTTGCTAATACACTGAAGGTTCAAGTATCCAGTCAAACACAAAGTTTCCATTCTCTTTGTTACACAAGAGAGAATGGAAATAAAGTTTCAGTTCTTTCGGGTATAACTACATCTTTCTTAATGCACAAAGTTTCTGAGCACAGATACTACTGACACAAAATCAAGCAACCAGTTCCTATGGCTGTGTCTTTGCTCTTCAACAGCTTCAGTCAGCAACCCGCATCCCCCTTTTTACATAGTATATTCCACATTTAATGTACATTTTAGAGTTTAAACTCAATTTAGCCTCAAAAAATAATAGCATAACATCAGATTATGCTTGCAGTAGAAGACTGCTGTACTGACTCGAGGCCCCTTCAAGATGCACCCCAAGGAATTTCACTTAAAAGGAATGCATTTTCCTCCTTCAATTAATTCTACTGCACTGCTCACATAGATTACAAATATTTGACAGTCAGATAAGACACAAAGGCTACATTTATAAATTGAAACCTTGCTTTACTGAAGTAAGCTGGTCAATTTAAAGTTCACCAATGTTAACTCAGTCCTGGTCAGTCTTATTTATATGCTGTATGAAGGCCTTCCTTGCCTACATCTTTGGCCTTACCTCAGAGGCCATACTTCCATCAGGACCCTGGCCTCTGGTGCTTCAGTTCTATCCTCAGCTAGATCTTCTCACTCTGATGTTTTTTTTCTGTTAACTAGGACCTTCCCTGGATATCAGATTCTCATCTGCATAAATCTCTTGGACAGGTGCTTGCTTGGTATCAGCCACCTGCTGGTATACTTCCTGTTGACAAAGCCACTATCTGCATCCTCCTATAATCCCCTACACTGAGGGAGCAAACATCCAATTTTCATTACAGAGCAAGTATTCCTCTTCCTATGGTTAATTCAGCTCCACCAACAGGCTCTCTCATTATGAAATGTTCCACATCTTTCTGGCACCATTTAGGAACCATTTTACAGAATGACAGGTCTTCCAACAGCACTACATAACCATACAGTGGATATAAAAAGTAAACACGCCCCTGTTAAAATGCCAGGTTTTTGTGATATAAAAAAAATGAGGCCACAATAAATCATTTCAAAGCTTTTACTACCTTTAATGAGACCTATAACCTGTACAATTCAATTGAAAAGCAAACAAATCTGTCAGGGAAAAAATATAAAAAATGTACAATAAGCTGGTTGCATAAGTGTGCACACCCTTAAACTAATACTTTGTTAAAGCATCTTTTGATTTAATTACAGCATTCAGTCTTCTTGGGTACACACCTGCCATCAATTTGAGAGACTGGTTAATACCAAATAAAGTTCAGCTGTCCTAATAGGATTTTCCTGACATTTGCCTAGTTGACTGCTACAGCAAAAGCCATGGTTCACAGAGAGCTTACAAAGCATCAAAGGGATCTCACTGTTGAAAGGTATCAGTCAGGAGAAGGGTGAAAAAATTTCCACAGCATTGGATACAGCATGGAACACAGTGAAGTCAGTCATCAAAAAGTGGAGAAAATATGGGACAACAGTGATGTTGCAAAGAACTACACGTCCCTCTAAAATTGATGAAATGACAAGATGAAAAATGGTCAGGGAGGCTGACAAGAGACCTACAGTAACACTGAAGGAGCTGCAGAAAATTTTGGCAAGTACTGGTTGTGTACTACATGTGACAACAATCTCCCGTATTCTCCATATGTCTGGACTAAGGGGTAGGGTTGCAAGACAGAAGCCTTTTCTTACTCAGAAAAACATCCAGGCCTGGCTAAAATTTGCAAAACAATACATCAAGTCTTCCAAAAGTATGTGGGAAAAAGTGTTATGGTCGGATTAGACCAAGGCTGAACTTTCTGGCCACAATTCCAAAAGGTACATTTGGTGCAAACACACTTTGCATCACCAAAAGAACACCATCCCCACAGTGAAGCATGGTGGAGGCAGTATCATGCTTTGGGGTTGCTTTTCTTCATCTGGAACTGGGGCTTTAGTCAAGGTGGTGGGAATTATGAACAGTTCCAAATGCCAGTCATTTTTGGCCCAAAACCTTCAGTCATCAGAAAGCTGAAGATTAAGAGGAATTTCACCTTTTAACACAACAATGACACCAAGCATACATCAAAATCAAACAACGAATGGATTCACCAGAAGAAAATTTAAGTTTTGGAATGGCCCAGCCAGAGCCCAAATCTAAATCCAATAGAAAATCTGTGGGGTGACCTGAAGAGAGCTGTGCAGAAGAGATGCCCTCGCAATCTGACAGATTTGGAGTGCTTTTGCAAGAAGAGTGGGCAAATATTGCCAAGCCAAGATGTGCCATGCTGATAGACTTCTACCCAAGAAGACAATGCTGTAATTAAATCAAAAGGTGCTTCAACAAAGTATTAGTTTAAGGGCGTGCACGCTTATGCAACCAGCTTTTTGTACGTTTTTTACTTTTTAAATTTTTCCCCCAACAGATTTGTTTTTCAATTGAACTGTACAGGTTATAGGTCACGTTAAAGGTGGGAAAAGTTTTGAAATTATTTATTGTGGTCTCATTTTTTTTATATCACAAAAACCTGGCATTTTAACAGGTATGTACACTTTTTATATCCACTGCACATCAGACTGTACACATACATATTACCTATTCACCATGACAGGCAAACAGTAATTCCTCAGCCCCACACTATCAAACAAAATACATTACTCTCAGAAATAAATAGAAAACTGGAACACCACACAACCCTGCAAATTTTAATTCCCTTATTGCAAACAATCAGAACACATCTTTCTTAAAAACAAATAGAAAGAAACTACAATTAAGTTTTTGCAGGGAGCAGGCCAAACTACACATCCACCCCCAAAGTAAACCAATCCCCATGGTCACACAAAACCAAACAGAACAGAGCAAAAGCCTGAAAAGGTAAGCATATTGTCACATTGATCAAAATGGGTCATTTGTAGTAATGATTTCATAACTGTGGAAGTGCAACTTCCAGTAAACAGAATCAGAGAATTAAAATTCTGGAAAATAAATATTAAAATATTAATGGTACTTTTTATGGAGGTTAAGTAATATTAAAAATGAGAAAAGTCAGAAAAATACAAATGTTGACATTGAAAATACAGACGAATTCACATTTTGTCATGGAATATGCCGTGTGGGACACATTTTAAAATGTGATGACATACTGCAGCTCTCCCAGTGGTCCTGGCACACACTGTCAGACTTGTTAAACAGTTAATTTCCCAAAGAGGTAAAGTTGCCCTAGTAATTTACTGGTAATTTTATCAGTGCAAAAAAGTGAGTAAAAAGGAAAAATAGTGGGCATGTAAATATAACCAGAAGTGAAAAGGGTATACTGCGACATCTCCATGCGTAGCTGATTAAGAATCATTAAAATCTACAGTTCAGCACCTCCCTGATGTTGCCAATATAGAAAGACATAGGAGTTATGCAGATTTAAGGATGCATGTAGTGGCTAAAAACGTCATTGCTCCAAAGTCCTTGGAGGCAAGTTTAACATTCTCACCCAGGAGAGTTCTCTTACAGCAACTACACAGTGTAAGGAAGGTACAATATTTCGGTGACAATGATGAAGAGGGGACATTAACTACACTCAGGGCTGTGGAAAATCAGCTAAGAGGGATGGCTTCCTATAGAAAATGCTATCAGACAGTAGCTGTGGGGCTGCAAACAGTGCTGACTACCTTACAAAGTTTGACAGATAATGTAGCAACCATTTGACCAATGGGCAGCACCTTTCTTACTAAAAAGGTTTGTCATCAACTATATAGCATCCACATCTTTATTAAATGTGGTATGTACAACAGGTGCATTCCCTTAGAGACTTGCATGAAATCAAACAAAAAACTAAGGGTGTACAACTTAATGTGACAGGCTATTTATGAGCTCATAAGTGTCTCCGGTTTAATGGCATGCACACTTTATGTCATAACTTTGAGAATGCTGTTATGCAGTGCATACAATGAAATGCTCCAGGTGTTAGTAAAGGTTGACAGTTTCATTTTGGGCAGAACGTATAAAGAAAAGTGCAGCAATTTGAATTGCACCTCTTTATCGTCAATGATGCCACTTTCAATAGTGTGTAAAAAAAAAAAAAAAAAAAAGTTGCACTCACTTTCTGCATGAAGAGGAGGTTTTGCAGACATTCTAGGATTTGTTTCCTACTTTTCCATCACTGGGCAATGATCTAATTAAGTATTTTCAAGAGTGGTACGTGTTGGGGAAGGCTAGAAAGTTTGTTACAAGGCTGCCTGTAACAATGCATTTCCACCCTTGTTCCCCATTCCTTTTTGGGACATTACCAACTTGAGCTTTCTTTGCCTTGTACCAAAAACACAGTTAATGCTCGACATTCTTGCCTCCATTGTCTGCTGGTCCATAAGACATTGGATCTGTGGGCTTTGAAGGCAGTGTTGGTTTGTGGACAGAACAGGTGTGACGAGTTGCATCTGTGACTGTCTACTCCCTCATTTCTTTCACCGGTCAGACCTATTTTGTGGCACAGACATGAATGTTTATGATCGCTGTGACCCAAATATTTATACACTGTTCCAGATCTCCTTCACACAACTGCTATCCTCCAAACGTGAGTGGTCAACATTCCCCTAAAATTTCCACCATGCTGTACACATTCAAATGAGTCATTCTGTTTAGGTATGTATTATTCACCAACTGTGGTGTCTGCAGTTAGTTCCTACATATCTCACATTTATCAAGATTTCTGTTGTAATTTAGAGTTTACTTTGTGTACAGGAAATATTTGCATGGGTTGGATTACTCAGGAATACTCTTTGTACTGTAGTGTTGGTTTGCAAAAGGTTTTTAGTCGCATTTCATTTGCTTGTGCTAGGACAAATAGACTGGGATGAGGTTACAATTATCAGTTTTTTGACATTTCAAGGCTATTTGTGGAAGTCAGTATTATAAGGTGTCGAGGTTATATTTTGACTTGTGTGTGTCTGTTAAAAGCATTGGCATGTTAAATGTAATCTATTTGTACTATGGAACCTCCTGTGTATTTGTATGTTTACAGTTTACTTACTAGACAAATTCAAGACATATTGCAGAGCAACCCTTTTCTTCTGTTACTTTACATTGTTGTCCCTCTGAATTGAATGCTCTGTGCTACATGCCATGTAGAACTTGATGTTAATCTGCTCAGTTTCCGTCTTGTGCGAGTACATTATTTGCATCTTCATGCTCTTCATCTGCTGATGAATGTATTCATCTGCTGATGAATGTATTCATCTTCCATGATCTTTGTTTAGCATACACTGAACAGATCTCCCTGGAACCTCAAGTGAAAATGGATTACACCTAGTGGGATGTCCCAAAATATCAAACATAGGTTGGCTAGCTAAGCATATAACTTCAACTTCAGAAATCTCATCCCAAGGTGATTCTCTGTATGCAAATATGGTTGGATTACCTTTCCCTACATGACATTTCTAAACATTTTCTTTTTTTTGCGTCATTTTTCCTCACTGCAGCCAACTACCAGCTGTCCCCATTTCTTCTCTTTATTCATCAGTTCTCCCAGAAATGCCTTTGTCTCCCCCAAGTTAACCCAGAGCCATGTTCAGGGCCAGGGAGGAAATTGAAAAACTTGTAGTGTGATACTGCTCCTGGGGAGTTTTCAGAGTTTCACCATCCTTTTTTCATACCTAATAACATCCCTAATGTGGACATGCAATGGGCATCAGCCTTGAACAGCCCCTAACTTGCACAAGAGCCAGATGAGCAGGATGCCCCATCCAGTTTCACCACCTCACTGTTTTCTCAGTGTCCACCAGGGAAATCAGCCCCATTAATGTGCCCCATCATATGCACCCTTCTCAACCCCACAGAGTACAGGTACACCAATCTTCCATATCAAAGCTTCAGACACAGAAGCGGTCAAAACACTGGTTATGTGGGTCACAGTAAGAGCTTTATCCTTATGTCAGAATGAGGCAACATTCCTTACTGCTGGATAAAGTACAGTTGTGTACACTTACCATAAATGTAGATGTTCTATTCACTGATGCAGTCATCGCATTTGGGTTATCTGCCTGCAGGTAGCCCTCAGCCAGCCTGAATACCAGACTCTTTGGATTTCTGCATCGTATGCTGTCGCTTCTTCCTTGACGTTAGGTCGTCAGGGGTATAAAACATGCAGCCGACGCCATTACATCAGTTTTCTTGCCCCAGATGTCAGGTGCCCCCACAATAGGAAGCAATTAAATGGTATGGTAAACCCCCATCAAAAAGCAAATACACAAGAAAAAATAAACATACCAACAAGAAGGAAAGGTAGAGCCTAGAGAAGTCAGGGAGCTGGAGGGAGGGTAACCAGGACTGCAACAGTGAATACACTCTAACATCTACATTTATGGGAAGTGTACACAACTGTACTATGTTCCTCATGTTTACTGTCGCAGTCATCACATTTGGGTTGATTCCCAAAGCTAAGGAAGGGAGGAGAAAGTTAAAGAGCATTAGGGCCAGCTATTAATCCCTGCAAGACTGCAGTGGCAAATCCAGCTCTGGATTTAGAAAAGATAGGCAAGTGGTAATGCTTGGTGAAGGTATGTACAGAGCTCCAGGTAGCAGCTTCTAGGATATCCCTGGTAGGTACCGCTCTGAGAAATGCCGCAGAGGTAGATGCAGCTCTGGTGGAATGTGATCTTATTCCCTGTGGGGTAGGTTTTCCATGGTGCTTGTAGCAGAAATGAATGCAATGGGCTATCCATTTGGAAATGGTTTGCTTTGAAATGGCCTTCCCCTCTGCCCCTGCAGCAAAGCTAACTAGCAGCTGTTCAGATTTTCTGAAAGATTCTATTTGGACAGGACTAAGCCCAAGTTGTCTGTGCATGTCCAGAGAGTGCAGTATTTATTCCCCTTTGTTTTGTGGATTAGGGAAAAAAGTAGGCAAATGAATGGACTGATCGAGGGCCACAGAAGACACCACCTTGGGCATAAAGGAAGGATTAGTCCTGAGGGAAACCCTGTCCGCATGGAAGATAATGAAGGGTTCCACTGCCATGAAGGCCTGTAATTCAGACACTCTTCTTGCTGAAGTGATGGCTAGAAGGAAGGCTGTTTTCCAAGAAAGGAATTTCAACTCTGCTGTAATAGCTGGTTCAAAGGGGGGAAGAGAGAGCTTTTCCAATACAAAGTTAAGGTCCCAGGCTGGAGTGGGAGTTCTCCTGGGGGTAAATTTTTGGCCACTCTAAGGAATTGCTTTAGCAAGGGGTGAGAGAAGAGGGGTGGGCTCAGCATTATAATGTGCTGAAATAGCAAAGGCATGAATTTTAATTGACGAGAAAGATAGGCCCTTGTGGAACAGTTCTGTACTCTAGAATATGAGGTAAGCTGGGCACCGTTGTGCCCATCCCCTGTGCCTGGCTCCAGGAACAGTATCTTTTCCACTTTTCAGCATAGGATTTTCTAGTACTAGGCCTCCGTGCCTCCAGAATGACATGCAGTACCTGCTTACTGACTGATGCTAGGGGAGAGCTCAAGGAATTAGCCAGGCTGCAAGGTTCAGGGTTTGAAGCTGAGGGTGCAGAATCTGGCCCACATGCTGGGACAGCAGGGAAGGGGTCTGAGGCAGGTACCATGGTTTTAGCAATGTCTACTGCGCAAGAGGGGGTACCAGTGCTGGAGTGGCCAGTCTGGTGCAATCAGTATTGTCCTTGGCTTGTCCTGTTTGACCTTAAGTAGAACCTTCGAGAGAAGAGGCAGAGGGGGAGAGGCAGAAACCGACAGGCTTTCCCAGGTAAAGGACAGGGCATCCACTTTCCAAGCGTGACTGTGGGGAGTTCTAGTGCAGAATTTGTTCAATTGGTAGTTCTGAGGGGAGGCAAACAGGTCTACCCCTGGAGTTCCCCATTTGTTCCTCAAGAGGTTGAATGTTTTGGGTTCTAGTTTCCATTCATGTGGATCCATGAGATTTCTGCTTAATTCGTCTGCCAGTGAATTTAGTTTGCCTGGCAAGAATTGTGCTTGTAGGTGTACTTGGTAGCTCAAGGCTGTGTCCCACAGAGCCATGGCTTGTCTGCAGAGAGGGTACTAGTGGGTTCCCCCCTGCTTGTTTATGTACTACATAACTGTGGTGTTGTCTGTCTTTACCAATAGTTGTCCTGGAAGAATACGGTCTTTGAAGGCTGTCAGAGCATTCTGTACAGCTAATATTTCTTTCGGACTGATATGCAGGTGCATCTGTCTTGGGTTCCATTTGCCCTGAATGCACTGCCCTGCCATGTGAGCCCCCCATGCATAGTCTGATGCGTCTGTTGTTAGGGTTTGGGTGGCAGGGGGTAGAGTGAAAGGGAGTCCCTTGTTGTGGTAGCAGGCCTCTGCCCACCAGAGGAACTCTGTCTTTATACAAGGAATGATGGGAATCGTTGTTTCCAGGTCCTGAGAATGTTGACACCATAGGCTTTTTAGATACCAATGGAGTTTCCTCATATGCAGTCTTGCATATGGAATTTGTAGAATGCAGGAGGCCATGAACCCCAGAGCTTGCAGTATTTTCCTTGCAGATAGCTGGGGTTTTGTGGCCAACAGTTTGAAGTAGGTTGCCAAATAAACTTGTTTCTCTGGAGTGAGAAGTTGTGTTCAAGCTTGCTCCCAGGAATACAATCTGTTGGCAGGGTACTAGGTGAGATTTCTTTTCGTTGATGGTGTACCCCAGTGAGGTTAGAAGTTTCTTTACAAATGCTAAGTGTTGTAATAGCAAGTCCTGACAAGTATGGGTAAATTTGAATAGTTCTCTGCCTGCAAAATGCCACGGCTGGAGCTAGACACTTTGTGAACACCCGGGGCACAATAGATAAGCCAAAGGGAAGTGCAGAAAACTGAAAGTGCATGGAGCTCGCCCCGAAATGTAGGTATTGCCTGCAGGATCCTCTTATTGGGATGTGCAGGTAAGCTTCATTTAAGTCTAGGGTTGCCAGCCAGGCATCCTTGGCTAGCATAGGAAGAAGCTGTTGAAGAGTTAGCATTTTGAATTTTGGAACCACCAGAAAGGTGTTGAGAATAGAGAGGTCCAGGATAGGACACCAGGGGTTGTCTTTTCTGGGTACCAGAAAAAGCCTTAAATAAAAACCTTGTCCCCTTTGTTCTGCTGGGACAGGTTGAAAAGCCCTGATCTTGAGAAGAGAGAGAACCTGCTGTTGGTCCTCCACCCATTGATTTGGGGGTAGGTCTGGCCAACCATTTGGGGTTGGTAGTGTGTGTGGAAGTGGAATCTGTATCCTTGGGAAACTATGTTCAAAACACATTTGTCCTGGGTAATGATTTCCCAGTTTTTTGCATGCAGGGCGAGCTTTCCTCCTAAGGGAGCAGGTAGTAGAGCAGGGCTTGAAAGGTTTAAGGTTAAGTCATTGTGCCATTTTTCCATTGGGGGGTGGCCTACTACTCCCTGCTTTGGAGGTGGGAGCCCCCCACTGCTTAGATCTGTGCGTAGTCTGAGACTGTAGCCTAGGTAGTCTGCTGTTCCTGGATTTGAACTGAGACGGCCTGAAAGGGACTGGGAAAGGACCAGTTCTTTGAAGGACAATGCCTACTGAATCTGGGAGGATGTACTTGTAGGAAATCTTTAACAGTTTGCATAGATTTAGCTTTTTCCTCCATCCTTTTGAGGACTTCTGTTTTGTTGCCAAAAAGGCAGTCTTGGTTTAAGAGAGCATCCAGTAATTTAGCTTTAACATGATCTGGCAAGTTTTGTTCCTTAAGCCAAGCATGCCTTCTAAGTACAGACCCAGTGACAGCAGCCCTGCAAGATGCTTCTAAAGCATCAAAACCACATTGCAAAGTATGTTTACCAATTTGTTCTGCAGAATGCATTAAATCTTGCAATTCCTTGTGTTCAGCACAGTCAGGAATCAACATAATTTTATGACTAAGTAGTGCCATAATATGCTGCTCATACTTTAACATATGAAACTGGCAATTTAAAGCCCTAATGGCCAAAGTAGCAGAAGTGTATACCCCATTTGTCCAAGGCTCTAGATTCCCTATCAGAAGGGGTAGGATTTTTGGCAGCAGTAGCCTTAATGACTTTTGGTCCTTGGGAAATGGTCTCTGGATCTGCAGAAGGATTCTTGAAGAGGAACTTGTGAGAGTCAAGTACTCTGTAGTATGTCAGGTTTTCTGGGAGCTGGAGGTAAAGTGACTGGGGTAAGGCTAGATTCCAAGAAAGCATCATCTACAATGTCCAAAACAGGAGGGATAGCCAAAGGCCTGTGTTGAGGTAGGAGTAAGAATTCCCCAAGTCTCTTTTTGGAGTCAGAGTAATCCTGGCTTTCGCAGCGGAAATGGTCCCTAAGAATGTGCAAGGTTTCACCAAAAGAAAAATCTTCTGGAGGGGAAGCAGAGGGAATGGAATCCTCTGCATCAGAATCCTCATAAGTAGATAAGGGCAAATCCTGGTAATCAGGAGCAGAAATATCAGATTCCTGATCAGAAGAATCAGAAAGAAAATCAGTTCTAGGTCTCTTATAGGGGGAAAGCTGGCTTCCCCTAATTAAGGTAATAAGGTCTTCAGGCATTCTAAGCATTTGTTTTTTAGGCATATGGGCCTGAGCCTGCGGTGTGGTCATTAGTTTTTCTAGGTGTAGAGCGAGTTTTTGGCCTGGATGAAAACAATGGCATTGGTTTAATATTAATGTCTGTAGGCCTGAATACACCCTCAGAAGCCGGTGCTTACACAGCAGCCTCCGGACCCATCCAAGATAGAGACATCCGCAGGTTCCACAGTCGAAGCATCATCTCGCGGCATACTGGACTCTGAATGGGTCTCAATAGAGGCCTGCGAATAAGTAGCAGGTATCAGAGGCTGTGAAAGCACCTCACTGAGTACCAGTGAACTGGCGACTAGCTTAACGGAAGCATTGTCAGCAGTTTTGGACCTATGTGGTCTATCTCTGTCTTTATCCTTACTTTTTTTCGGAAGATCGGTAGTCAGATGGCTAGACAAAGCCATTTTGGAGTGCACAGAATAAGTACAAAAGTAATTTGCTGCAAAAATAGCCTGACGATGAACAGTTTGGGCGTTGAATAAGGCACAAAACCGACAACGAGGGACGTCGTGGACTGGACCTAAACAGGGAATGCAGTAAGAATGAAAATCTCTATGAGGCATTTGCTTTCCACAGGTAAGACAATTGTTAACTTTTACTGACATCGGTTAGAGCAAGAAAAAGGATCCCCAACGGAGTACTTAGCTTTTTTGAAGACTTCGGGTCTGAAACTCGAAAATGAAAACTTCAGGAGTCTGACGACCGGCACTTGCGAACTGCTTCTGCTTCGAGCACCGCACGGCAAAAAAGACTGATGTAATGATGTCGGCTGCATGTTTTACACACCTGATGACCTGACAAAGGAAGAAGCGACAGCATCCGACGCAGAAATCCGAAGAGTCTGCTATTCAGGCTGGCTGAGGGCTACCTGCAGGCAGATAACCTAAATGTGATGACTGCAAAAGTGAAACACGAAGAACAGCATTATCTCAGCACATTAAGTAGATCTATTAAGTTTATTTTGTGTCTTTCAAATTAAGTGTTAAAAGAATATCATTTTGACAAAATATGCACAACATATGAGCATATATGAATTCAGCAATGTTGCATATTCCTCTATTAGGAAAACTTAGCTTACATATCTTCCTCTGTTCTGCTATTTCCCATGTCCTCTCCTCATGCCTTATATTTCCTTTATTTAAAATTGGTTAAAAAGGTGATTGTGGGCTGGAAAACTGAAAAAAAAATCAAAGGGGATATTCACAACTGGATGCCTGCCTCCTTTAATACAATCAGGATTAAATTACCCTTGGCTTTGTCATCAGCTCCTTTACAGTTCTAGCCACTGGTCAAACTGTGATGAACAGTATTATGTATTAAAGCAAGGAAAATGTGAAAAAGAGTTCCACAGTCATAGGATGGGTGTCTACAAATGCCCCCAAGTTGTCCCCTAAGAACAGCAAAAGTAAACGGCCTGGTTCATCTGACATTGAAATGACATCACTATTATGCAATCTCAGGTCAAAGCTGGTCTTAACAGTGTCAGATGTACATCATTTGATTGCTGACTATACTTTATTAATATATACGTGTATGTCTGTATCTTTATTCAAAGACCCACACACTATACACATATCTCCGTGTCTATATCAATATAACACATACATAAATATACACACACAAGACATTTAAAATATTAAATTTGTCGAATAAACAGTTAACAATACATGAAAAACAAGTTTTAAGTAAAGGTCTTTAGTTTATTCTATCGAGGAGGTCTGATATAGTCAATACCATTATAGACTTAAAAGAGTTCACACGCAAGTTAAATTTAAAACTGTTATTTGGTCAAGAACAGGAATATGTAAAGAGTGACTTTAAAGTGCCAAGTGTGTTTAACCCACCACTTCATGCTACTATTAAAGCCTTTGAAGATATTTGTGAAGTAGAAATTAGAAGTTTGTTGCAACAAAAAAGCAAAGGAAAGTATCACAATTCAACTAAGAAGTAAAGAGAAAGTTTTGAAGCCTTAAAAAGTGATTCTTCCATCAGAATCATAACAGCAGACAAGGGGGGGGGGGGGTTCTATGGTGATGGTAAATACAGTTGATTATTTCAATGGTGTATATAAGCTTTTAAAGGATGTGCATTCATGCAAAAAAGTGACAAAGCTGGAAATAAACAAAGCATATAAACATATTGATGCATGGTTGGTGGATCAACTGGATAAAGGGGTTATTTTGGAGATTATGTTTGAATTTTTCAGGTGAACAAACCCAAGGTTGGGTATTTCTTTGGAATACCCAAAAATGAGCAGAATCTGCCATACAGACTGATTGTTGCAGCCAGGGCATCCAAGTTAGAGCCCCTATCTAAATTTGTTGACAGGGCCCTATTAAGGTTGGTACAAGGAACCAAATCATTTATTAGAGACTCAAAATATTTTTTAGATAAAATAAGACATTTAGAGATAGACAAAGATGACATATTAGTAACAATAAATGTGCAATCCTTGTACACCTGCATCCCCCATGAAAAAGGTTTGGAATGGGTAGGTTATATGTTAGCTGAAAGTCAGCAGTTTGAAGTAGGGGAAAGTAAGTTTGTTTTGGAAAGCACAGAACACACTTTTGAAAATGAATGAATTTTTTTGAAATTATTTTTTTTTTTTTTTTTTTTTAACAGACAAGGGGGTAGCTATGGGGGCAAGGATGGCACCCAATTATGCCAGTTTAGCTGTGGCTTATTGGGAGACCAATCTCTTGCCCCACACAGCAGGGTACAACAATCTTTTATGTTATTACAGATTTATTGATGATTTGTTTTTTGTGTGGAGGGGCACAAAAGGTAATTTAAAGGATTTTTTTAAAGAAATGAATGACAGCACAAGTTTTTTTAAATTTTCATTGGAATATAATTTCTTTAGGATTAGTTATTTAGATTTAGACATCTAAAAGGAACAAGGACAACATACCTTAAGTACAGTTATAAGTTACAAGAATGTGCCTAGTAATAACTTACTTCATTACACTACCATGCATCCTACGTACGTCAAACATAATATAGTGAAGGGGGAACTAATTAGGGAAGAGAGACTCACAAGTGATGCTAGCAAAAGACAGATTTGTGGGAGAATTACATGAGAGGCTTAAACACAGGGGATATCCCAGTAAGACCATTAGTAACTTATTGGAAGGTGCAAGAAAAGAGACTAGGGAAGAAGGAAGGGCAAAGCAGGATAAGAATTGGCAAGTGGCCATGTCCTTAACCTTCACAGTGGACAGCGAAGCTATCAAAGGAATTATTAATAATAACTGGAGAATTTTAGTAGCAAATAAAGAAGTCAAGGCTGCAGTGGGAGACGAATCCATATACATTAACAAAAGGGTTAGGAATTTCAAAGAGATTCTAGAAAATAAACATGCACCCAGTAATAGTAGAGTTAAGGGTATGTACAAGTGTTTAGGCTGCAAAGAGTGCAGATTTATAGCAGAGGGACCCTATTTAGAAGTAAGTACCTATGAAAAAAACATTACAGTGCCAGGTAGGTTTACATGCAGTTCAGAATTTGTGGTATACATGGCAAAGTGCCTAGCATGTAATTCCTTCTACATAGGAAAAAACAATAGATCACTTGGAAGGAGAATTTATGAACATTATTATGGAATAAAAAAGAAAGATTACAATAATGCATTGTTTAAACATCCATTAGAAAGTCCAAGTGTTCAAAGTTTTTATTTTCATTAATAGACGTTTCTCCTGGTTTTAATGGGGACAAAGAAGGAGCGCTTGAATGTAAAGAGCTTAAATGGCAGATTATGCCCAATGCTTATAACAAACCTGGTCTTAATAGTGGGGTGAATTATAAAGTTGTTTTACGTAGAAAAGGAAAATATAAAAACTATAATTTTACTTGCATTTATTATAAGTGTCTTATAGTAGTGTTTTTAGTTTATTTATGTTACTTGTATAAAAATATATTAATTGGTTAACTGAATAGTAATTTTTTGTTATTGAAGGGTATTTAAGTGTGCCATTGGGATTATGAGCTTTTCTGATGAAGGCCATTTTCATGGCCAAAAGTGCTTAAGCCTGTATTTGTGTTAATAAAAGGAAGTTTTCTTTGGGATTCACCACTTGGGCAGCTTTTGGAATTCATTGCAACACCATGCAAGTGCTTTTTGTACATTTAACTGTGAATTTTCACTTGTACAGAGGCATATTTTCAGTTTGTTTTTCATATATCTATATGATACATACATAAATATACACACATACGTACACACACACACACACACATTGTTTATATATATATATATATATATATATATATATATATATATATATATATATATATATATACACACACACATACATACACACACACACACATACACACGCACACAGGTGTACGATCATACACACACACACACACACACACACACACATATAGGTGTACTGTCATACAGTAGACAATCAAAATAAAGTTATACCTCAAATGTCGAGTAATCTTTGATCTGAATGCCGAGAAGGTCAGAAAGTTGCAAACACGCTTCCTGTTGTGAATTTGACCTATCTCGACATCCATAGACTGCAGTCTGCAGACTGCAGACACTGCGCATCACCTGACATAATGGGGGCAAGCCCCCCACACCCCCTGCAAATTATATATTCCAACTCCGAGATCACACTACAGTGGGGAAAAGGGAAAATTTCCTGATCTCCACTGTACTGCGATCTCTAGCTACAAGATCAGCTTCATTTGTGTGACTGCACTGTGCATTCGCTGAACCGGGATTTGCACAAAAGAAGGTTTGGCAACATGGGATTCAGCCAACTGTAATTCAACATTCACTATCCCGTGGTCGCCAAACCTTCACTCGAAATTATGAAAGTAAACCATATTATATATATATATATATATATATATATATATATATATATATATATATATATATATATATTTTCATATACATACACACACACACACACACACACACACACACACACACACACACACACACACACACACACATATATGTATGTGCATACATAAAGTGATTGCTATAGCTGAAGCAGCCACCATTCACCATGACAGCCCCTAGACAGTATTTTCCAACAGTGAAGGACAGGAAAAAAAGTATGTTTTTCATATACTGTATTTCAGCTTTTCAAATGGACATTTCTCCACTAGCCCACATCCTTTACTGTAGAAGCTCATTTGAACATTAGTTATTAGATATCCTTAATACAATTCCAGTTACAAAATTAACTTTAATGTGAATATTAAGTGCTATCCATTTAAAGTATGCAGTTACCTGGTGGCATTCCACTTTATGGGATACATAATGATGTCCCAAAACATCATGTTCTGAAAATATCTAGTGGATATTTCCATGGGGAGGCTTCAGCCCTACACCCTTTGACAGAAGACTCTTATTCCTTCAATTACTCAGTAACATGATGCAAGTTCAGAGGTAAGACTCCCAAAATTTAGAAAATTTTATCTATGAATTTCATATTTTGAAATGTAGACAACTGTAAAATGTCCTATTTTAACCCTTCAATGCAGGTGCCAAAAATGGAAAGTGGAAAAACAGTCAAGGTGCTAGTTATAAACCTGAATTTAGGTAGTACTTAAATATGCTTCTCCATCCATCCTGCTAAGCTGCAACACTGTCTAGAGATGCCTATTATGTGCTATAGCAGCAGCTCTTCATTAATGAACAACTTCAACTACGGTTTTCAGCTATGTTTGGCATCTTACAAGCCTTACTGTACTGAAAGGAAACACCTCAACAAATTTAGCGTACCAGAAAGACATTTTTAAAACGCATGGAGAGCTAGACAGTTGTATAATGCAAAATTGTTGGACCTGTAGCAAAAGACACGAAGATCAAAAACAGAAACTGCCTCATGCTTTTTTAATAACCAGAAAAACAATACTTAAATGATTTAGGAACAGGTGTACATCGACATGTACACATTTACTAAGCTGTCTGTCACAGGCACTGAAGTTCATCTTTGACCCAAGGACAAGCAAAATTCCTATAGAAACATGTACTGCCTGGTGCCAGCAAATGAAAATGCCATGCGGTCAAACAAAAAACTAGATTAGCAACTAACTTGTGGTTGTGCATACCAGAAATAATCATAGCAATTGGGGCAATATCTCCTTCTCCAGCATGCAGTAAACCCAGGAGCTAACTATATCAAGTTGGGGGTGCAAACAGCACAATCCTGTCACATGGAGGAATGTGGGGGCTGTGCCCTAAATTAAAAAACTTTTTTATAACCATACTTCATGCGCATTTTTGTTTTGGTACTGGTTTACTTTGAGGAATTGCTTTTCAAGTTCTACATCTGGTGTTAAGACTGCAGTCAGGAAGACTGCAGTCAAGTCAGCTCACATGAATCCAGACATGAGGGTGGTAGCAGACAAAGCAGCTAGGAAAATAAAGTGTGCACAGTAGAATGCTTCTAGAAAAAGTAACATGGAGTTACAGACACAAGGGAGAACTTAATGACCACTGAACACCAGGCAATATTTAAAACAGAACAAGAGAAAGGAAGTTACCACAAAACTGGATAGGATGCTAAGCAGTTATACTGAGGTACTACTAAAGGCCTTTAATATTATGCCAAAGTATTTGTTGTTTCCTTTAAATTATTAGACTCTTTCTCAGATACGGAGGCAATATCTATACATATCTGGTGTAACTAGTAAAATACTTATCCCATTAACCAATTATTGTTTAATGGCAAGCCTATTGAAAACAAAATTATCAGCATTTCATACACAAGACATTCCTAAAAGCGGTACCACTCAGTCTAAATGTAGACTACATTTTTTACTTACACCAAACTATGGTCCTTAGAAGGTGCATTTCCAACTTTGCATATTCCAGGAGACATGCTTACCAATCAATCTTCAAGGAGAATTAGCAATTAAAAAGGATACAGCCAACTCAGAACCAACCTCTGTGGCCCAGATACTGTAGAAAGGATTTGTGAGCTGTACACCTCTGAAGATGGAAACAAAAAATAAACATTTATTTTCAGGTCATAGCAAAGACAAAATATACACACAATTAGTAGCAGCTTTGTGCTACTGAATCTTCAAAATGACTCTTGCAAGAATCTAAATTTCAGTTACCATCTTATAGACTTTTCAGCAGTCTTTGTCAATCTTTTATTGACCACAACTTTATATACACAAAAACACATGAATTTAATATGAAGAAAATGTTAAAAATGACAGAAGTATTCATAACTGTAGTTAAACATTGGTTATAGATATTTTGCGTGGCAGTAAGTGAAAGGCTCCATGTATACTCAATATAAGAATAAAGGCGAGAGTACACTTAGCAGATGAATAAAGGGCTAAGGAGATGCATTCAGTGCAGAATGCAGTGTGTAGACAATCCAACACATGCATCAATGGTTCTTAACTCTATTAGAAAATGTATATGCATTAAGTAATCTTTTTAAGACTACGGACAGTTTGCAAAAAGTGATTTCATGATGTGAAGTCACTGTGTAGTACACAAATAATTCAGCAGTAGTAATACTTAATAAAAGTGACCCTTACTAACTTGATTTCAGAATTAATATAGCTTGATGACATGGCAATTTATCTTGCATGACATGAACATTACTAAGTGCAGGACTAACAGACACTCAAAATTATGAGCCAATGGGCAGTGCCAAAAGGTGTGCATAATGCCAATATTTATACTTATAGGCTGTGTATGTTGAAAGAAAGCAGGAAAGTAATCAACATTCTTTGTGGAGATTTACTACACATAAAACATATTAAATTCAATCATGAGCAAAGTATATAACTTTTTAAAAGGAAGGCCCTGAAAAATCATGTTTTCAGAGGTAGATCTACAAATGGTCACGAGATATGGCTCAAGGAAATATCAAATTGGTCACTTCTATAAATTAGATTCACTAAGAGTTTATAATGACATAGCTGTAGTTTATGACATTTTTAAGTTCCACAAATTGAAGAACTTCACTTTACTGAAGTTTATATTAGCAGATCTCAGAGTGGGGTTTACATAATTCTATTGTCCACGGATCTTAACAGTAACATGTTGTAGCAAAAAAATCACAGTCTAGCTAGAATATTTGAACAAAAGTCATCTACTGAAAAGTCCATGCAGAAAACAATGGCTAGGCTTAAAAAGGGCCTTGTGGTTATTAGCCTAGTCCTCACCTGTAAACCTATGAACCTATATGTTAAGCAAACTGTTCAACTTCAGACAGCCACAATTCTTATAGGAAACACTGAAAACATTTCTTGATGTATTAAACTTGACCGTGGAAGCTGGTTAAATAAAGGTTAAGGAAAGTATATAGACTATACTATGAAGGAAATAGATATCCAAGTCCATTAGTTGTGCTTTGTAGGTAACCACGTAGATCTTGAAGATGGGGAATTTTAAAAAGTTTATAAAACCATGTACAGTAAAAAGTGTAAGAAAATCCACACAGATTTTTTGGAGTCGGGAGTTAGTACAAGGTATCAAGATAGTTTTAAGAACTAATTGTACCAGGTCAATGTAAATCTGAATTTTCAAGATGAACTGGCAAGAAGAGCTTAAATAAATTACGAAAGATATTCATTTAAACCACTATTTAAAAAAAATAAATAAATAAATAAATAAACACATTTAAGCTTTCCTTCTAATCAGATCATGAACTATTATAATTCAGGCTGTATTGGTAAACCTATGAATTGGTAATTTTTATACAGGGAAGATTAGATACAAAGTACAAAATACATAGGGAAAATGTTTTGGTGGATCTTTAAATTACTGTCTTAGAATGTTAATAAGGGAGCTATAGCTGATAAAAATACACAGCTGGTCATGTTACACATTTAATACCATGATCTGTAAACGCTATTTATGGAACCTTTTGGGAAATTGATTGATTTATGAGATTTTACTTAAGAGAAGCTTGACATACAAGTTAAAAAATATGACATGCTGTCCAGCCTTGACTAGGTCCTTTTTCACAGCTATGGGATTTGAGTAGCTAACATTAACATAACAGTCTAGTAAAACAGTTTGAACTTCAGTTTGATTAAATGTCAGAAATGTTAAATTTCTTCAAAGTGAAAATTAATGTCAAAAAGCATTGATGACTAAAACAAACAGTCTACAAAGAGATTATCTAAGGTGAGTTGAGATATTTTTGTCTTTCACAATAACTTAAATTTTCACTTCCATGGATGCCTTTGGTATAGCTCCACTCTACTCTTTCCAATTTATTCATGCTTGTTTTCTTGTAAGTTTTCCATATTGTTATTCCATACTCAAGTTTGGGTCTAATGTACTAACAATGACTTCATTGTTTCTGATTTCCTAGACTTACAAAACCTACAATTCTAAAATCATTAACTGATCAGTCAATACGATTAGAAAAAAACTCAAAACTGAAATCTACCCACATATCCAGGTCCTTAAAATGAATCTACAGTTTCAATCACTGTCCGCTGTATTAAATATTCACTTTTCAGTGTTGTCTCCCAAATCTCATATGCTTAGCTTTTGATTTACCAGAGTATTATTCTCCTGTGCCCAAATGGTAAATTTAGTCATGTTCTTCTGCAGACATGCCCTTTAACACGTAACCAAGTTTATCCAATTTTAAGTCATCTGCATACAGACTGTAGAATACCTCAGATGAAAAAGCTAGATCTGAAAGATACAATCTAAACAAGTATGGGCCTAGGACAGAGCCCTGTAGTACAGCCAGTCTATAACCTTGAATTTCCCCTGTCCAATTACTGTATGATACTTGCCATGTCCTGATTGCAAGCCATGCAGCTATCCATCTCATCAAGAGTGAATTGATGCCTTGTTCTAATATGTATGACTCTGTCAAATGCTTAAGTTAAATTTATATAAATTACATTTCAGCACAACTTTTCATTCATACATGTGGTAATCCATCAATTTTCAACATATGCATGCTGATATGTGGTTTCAAGCTCCAAACTCACCAGTTCGGACAATAACTTCACCAATATCAATAACTTCACCAATATTACCTTCTCCATTATTTTTTCACAACATGAAATTAAACTTAAGGGTTCGTACAACTCTTCATTTGTCCTCCTACCTGTAAGACAGACTTAACAAGCGCATGTCTCCAATCTTGAGGAATCTCCCATTATTTATATGGCCAAATAAGTTCTTGCTCAAGTGTTTTCAAGACTTGATTACTAATTTGGTCTCCTCTGTGCTTTGTTTGGATTCAGTTTGCATAGTTTTTTCAATACTACCTAATTTGATATTAGTATCAGAGATTAACCGGATGTCACTAGGGCAACTTATCGCCCCTTTGTGGAGTCGAACTGCTTTGTATAATATTTTGTAAATATATCTATAGTCTGTGTCTTAGAATAAGTGTTAGAATCTACACAGTGGTTTGTAGGTCTTCACTCTTCCTATATCTTATCTATTAAAATGGTTAACACTTATGCTTGTAACATTTCTTTTTATAACATTTTCTTCAACTTTTTCTTGATCGTCACACACTAGGTTTAATTTATCTGTTTATTTCAGTTTTCAAAGTTGAAGTTTAACCTCTTTTCCATTTCTTATACAGTGGATATAAAAAGTTTACACACCCCTGTTAAAATGCCAGGTTTTTGTGATAAATCATTTCAAAACTTTTCCCACCTTTAATGTGACCTATAACCTGTACAATTCAACTGAAAAACAAGCATCTGTTAGGGGAAAAATATAAAAAATAAGAAAATGTAAATAAGCTGGTTGCATAAGCGTGCACACCCCTAAACTAATACTTGGTTGAAGCATCTTTTGATTTAATTACAGCATTCAGTCTTCTTGGGCACACCTGCCATCAGAGACTCTGATTAACCCCAAATAAAGCTCAGTTGTCCTAGTAGGATTTTCCTGACATTTACTCAGTTGCCTGCTACAGCAAAAGCCATGATTTACAGAGAGCTTACAAAGCATCAAAGGGATCTCATTGTTGAAAGGCATCAGTCAGGAGAAGGATACAAAAAAATTTCCACAGCATTGGATATACCATAGTGAAGCCAGTCATCAAAAAGTGGAGAAAATATGGGACAACAGTGACGTTGCCAAGATCTGGGCATCCCGACAAAACTAATGAAAAGACAAGACAAAAACTGGTCAGGGAGGCTGTCAACAGACCTGCAGCAACACTGAAGGAGCTGCAGGAATTTCTGGCAAGTACTAGTTGTTTTGTGTATGTGACAATCTCCCATATTCTCCATATGTCTGGACTATGGTGTAGGATTGCAAGATGGAAGCCTTTTCTTATACAGAAAAGCACCCAGGTCTGGCTAAAATTTGCAAAACAATACATAAAGTCTCCCAAAAGCATGTGGGAAAACGTGTTATGGTCTGATGAGAAGGTTACTGTCAGCTGCCTGTTGGGTACCAGGATCAGTCACATAACCCATGCACTCAGGTCACTCCACAACAAATATGACTCTGTCATTGTCCATGTTGGTGTGAATGACCGGAGATGTACCTCCCTGGACTACATGAAAAGATTCATGGAAGAGCTCTCCGATCTTGTAGCCCAGGCAGGTATGACCCAAGCCTTAAGTAGCATTCTGCCATCTTCCAGAATGATACCGAAGTACAAGGACAAAATGATTGACTTCAACAATTGGCTAAGCTTCAGGTGTCATTCTAAGGGGATCCAGTATCTGTCTGCCTGGGATGGCATGGTCGACAGACCACAATGTTTTGCCAGAGATGGCCTGCACCTGTCTACCCTGGGATTCTGGATACTGGTTAAGGGTCGTGCCACCCCTATAGTGCCTTTTTTAGGCAAGGTTCAAATGACAAATTCACCACCGTAACAGGAACAGTCAAGCAAAAACTGAGGGTAATGCTACTCAATGCTAGAAGTCTAAATCTCAAAATGCACTCACTCAAGGCACTCCTTAAAATGGAGAACATCGATATCTGTGCAGTGACTGAGACCTGGTTCAAGGCTCTAGACAGCACCCCTGCATTACCAGGCTATAACTCATACCACACTTTTCGGCCATTTAACCAGGACCAGAACACCAAAGGTGGAGGTGTGTCCCTATTCATTAAGGAGAGCCACATCTCCAAGCTAGTTGCGCAGCATAATGCATCCAAAGTTATCAAAGTGCAACTAACTCTGGGCAAAACTACAATCCAAATTGTAGCTTGCTACAGATACCCCACCATGTCCCAGGATTCCCACTCCTCTTTTTTTGATATACTGGAAAATATTAGGGTTCAACAAAACACCCTAATAATGCACAATTTCAACTACCCCACCATTAACTGGGAAAACTACTCATGTACCAACTCCTTCACTCAATGCATTCTGGAATTCTTAAATTCCAATGCCCTGGATCAACTTATCCACACCCCTACCAATGGCAACAATCTCCTAGACCAAGTCATTACCAACATGAGTGACCGGTGTTCCACACCCAAGTCAACTCCTCGTTGGTCAGATCCGACCATAAAGTAATCACCCTAGATATCTGCATTCCGCCCCCACCCACCATTAAGGAAACCACGCTAAAAAATTTCTCCAAAGCCAACTTCATGCTTCAGACAGAAGTGGAAAACTTCATGACACCCATGCAGATGGACAATACAGTTATGACTGCTGAATCGTACACAAATGCACTCTATAAGCACTTACACGAGTGCATGGATCGTGCTATCCAAACAGAACCAAGACGCTATCCTCCAAAAAAAAAAGGAAAACAATCTGATGGTCCTGTGCCATAAACAAACTCTACAACAGAAGGAAGAAACTGTTGCAAAAGAGAGTAAAATCCCATGAGTGGAGGAACTCCCTGGTCAGCCTCAGTAAGAAGCTGAGATCCCTTATAAGATCCTCCAAAACTAGCTACGAAAACAAAATCGCCACTGATTCTAAGGGCAACCACAAAGCATTCTATAACTATGTCAAGAATCTCAATGGCAACCCCCAGATCTGCTCTGAGTTGCAGCACAACAGCACAAAAATTACAGAACCAACCGATATTGCCAACATCCTGGAAGAACTTTACCCCCCCCCCTCACCCCCTAAAGGGATAATATCTATAAAGGAAGAATGCAGAGTCCCTGTAATCATATCTATGCAGGTAAAAGCTTCACTCTCTAAAACCAAAAACACAGCATCCATGGGACCAGACATCCCAGGCTGCGCTTTACATGAACTTCAGAATGAACTGGCTCCCCACCTAAGCACCATGTTCAATCAGTCTCACATCAGGCTTTGTACCCACTGGATGGCGCACAGCAACAGTTATCCCACTCCACAAAGGGGGAGCCACCATTGATCCTGGGAACTATCGCCCTATTAGCCTGACAAGCCTGGTCTGCAAGGCTATGGAACTCAAACAAAGACATTGATAAACTCCAAACTCTGGACCCCACTCAGTTCGGGTTTGTGAAAGGCAGATCATGCCTTCTGAACCTCATTGACTTCTTTGAGGCAGTCACCAAAGCCAAAGATGAGGGTAAGGTGGTTCACACAGCCTATCTTGACCTCACCAAGGCTTTCAACACCATCTCCCATTCTGGAATTATAGCTAAACTCACTAAACTAGGTATAAATCCCTACGTCACAAGATGGGTTGCCAACTGGCTCACTGACCGAATCCACACTGTAAAAGTTGCAGACTCCAAATCTGACTTCAAACCAGTGACAAGTGGAGTACCACATGGTTCAGTCCTGGGACCTCTCCTGTTTGGTATCTACTTCTCTGAAGTACAGGCTAACAGAGAAGGCCTCTGGCTAACTAAGTTCGCAGATGACTGCAAACTAGGAGCCATAGTCGCGTCCCCAAATGATGTGGACATCCTACAAAAGGGCCTCACTGAGACAGATGCCTGGTGTCAGAGGCATGGCCTCAAGTTCAATGCCAAAAATTGCACTGTCATTCCCTTTGGTAAAAACTCTGTACCCATGAACTACCACAAACGGTAGTCTACTTAACGCCAAATGTGTGATAAGAGACCTTGGGACCCAGGTGAACAGTAGTCTCTCCTTTGATAATCACATCGTCACAGTAGTCAGGAAATCCTTCTATGTGGCACACCTCATCACAAAAGGGTTCTCATCCAGAAAAAGAGAGGTCATTGTTCCCCTCTACTTTGCACTCATTAGACCCATTATAGAGTAAAACGCCCCTTTTGAAATGTACCTCACAAGACATCTGCAGCAGCTGGAAAGGCCACAGAAGTACCTCACAAAGAGGATTACTGGCCTCAAACAGATGCCCTACACTGACAGTCTCAAAAAACTCCAGCGTTACTCTATAGCATATCGCCTATTCCAAGGAGATCTCTGCCTAATATATAAAGCTATGTTAAACCCAGAGCTGTTGGACATGCTACACCTAAAGAAATCCCAATACCTCTGAGCTGCACGCTCTAGGGGCCTAAACCTTGTCACCACAATAAACAGGACATGCTGGAGGGATAGATTCATTTCCCAGAGACTTCCTATACTCTGGAACAAGCTACCCATCTATGTCAAGCAAAGTTCCTCATTAGCACTCTTCAAGAAAAATCTTGATGAGTGGATGGGAAATAGGAAATACACCCCGGGGATCACTTCTGTGGCTCTGCTCGACAGGAGCACAGGAAATTAACTTTCTTGGGTGGCATAAGCCAGGGAACCTTGTTGGCTAGGCTTACTTAACCCTTGGGCCGATAGCCTACTACCTTCCTATGAGACCAAGGTTGAACTTTTTTGACCACAATTCCAAAAGGTACATTTGGCACAAAAACAACACTTCACACATCACCAAAAGAACACTATCCCCACTATTAAGCATTGTGGTGGCAGTATCATGCTTTGGGGTTGCTTTTCTTCAGCTGGAACTGGGGCTTTAGTCAAGGTGGACAGAATTATAAACAGTTCCAAACACCAGTCACTTTTGGGCCAAAACCTTCAGGTGTCTGCTAGAAAGGTGAAGATGAAGAGGAATTTCATCTTTGAACATGACAATGACCCTAAGTGTACAATAAAATAAACAAAAGAAAAGATTCACCAGAAGAAAATTAAAATTTTGGAATGGCCCAGCCAGAGCCCAGACCTAAATCCAATAGAAAATCTGTGGGATGACCTGAAGTGGGCTGTGCACAAGAGATGCCCTCATAATCTGACAAATTTGGAGCGGTTTTACAAGGAAGAGTGGGCAAATATTGCCAAGTCAAGATGTGCATGCTGATAGACTCCTACCCAAGAAGGCTGAATGCTGTAATTAAAAGGTGCTTCAACAAAGTATTAATTTAAGGGTGTGCACACTTATGCAACCAGCTTATTGTACATTTTTTACTTCTTCTATATTTTTCCATAACGGATTTGTTTTTCAATTGAATTGTACAGGTTATAGGTCACATTAAAGGTGGGAAACGTTTTGAAATGAATTACTGTGGTCTAATTTTTTTATATCACAAAAAACTGACATTTTAACAGGGGTGTACACTTTTTATAGCCACTGTATTTTGTCTTCCACCTTAATCAAGTATGTTGTTCTTATGACAAAATATTCTCCTGAAGTGTGCCTAGATCCTGATGTTAAACATTTTTTTATTTTCCGCATTCGAACAATTTCTCTTTCAGAACTTTCAACATTCTTTCTGCAGTTTTTCCACTGAATGCATCAGTCTGTTTCTGGTAAATTTAAGTGCCCGGTCACCAATAATATTTCCGCCTGTGTTTCATGCAAGAAGTGTAGGAATTCCTCTGTCTCTTAAGCACTTGACTTTAGTGAGTTATGTTCCAGGGTTGTCTTTGTTGTCACAGTTACACAATCTATAGTACAGATGTTATTAAACATGTAATAATCACAGGTCTCATAACTACCTTTAATCCCCATTATAACACCTCCACCTGATTTTTTGTTAAAATGTTAGTTACAATAAAAATATTTATAACCTGGCAGAATTGGTTTCCAGTGATTGCTCTTTAACCATGTTTCAAACAATATCAATCTTGTGGGAACACAGCATATTTTCCAATAAAAAAAAAACTTTAATGCTCCTAGCATTAACAACTATCAAATGTTGCCATGACAAAAATTCTGCCTTGTGTTTGTCAAATACTGCAAAATATCTGCTGAAAAAAATTCACATGCCATCCTGTCTGAACCCACGTGCCCAAGATTATGTTTGGATGCTCTACACATTTCCATTTTTTTAAAACATTTTTTTCACAAGTATTTACCCAAAAAATATTTTCTTTCCCAGTGACCTGACTCTCCTTTCTATATATGATTTGTGAAAAATATGTCCCAACACCTGTAAAAGATATGCTAGTTAAGAAGGCTACCAGTCAGTCCTTGTAGATGAGATTATTTGTAGCAACATGAACAAAAACAGATCCACACTTCATTAATTTACGGAGTTTTAAGGTCCTTCTCACTTCCTCTGTTTTTGCTCCTTGCAAGCATAACACTATCCAATGTTCATAACCTTCTCTCCACATGTAATTATCAGTTCCTCTAATAACTGAATCTCCAATTACAAGAATATCCTTTCTGACCAGATCTGAAGAATTTTCAACTTCTAATTCAATATTCTCAGTCGTTACAAAGAAATGGCCATCACCGTATTAAGCAGTGCATCTTCATTGCTCAATGGTTTCCTCTCCAGTCCAGCTGGTGAATCAGGGAATTTTCAGGCAATGTTACAACTGTCTCATGTACACGGACAACCCTCTCCTCCTCCAAACAGGTTCAAATATATGTGAGAGATGCAACTATTTAGCCAAACTGGAGGCTGAGCTCTCTCATCTCAAAACTGGTGTAACCAGTCAGGAGGAGAAGGTAACCTCACACAACACAATTCCAGTATCACATAGTCCCACCACATCAGCGAACCAAACACATAAATACATAAAAACATACTCGGAGGCTGTAAATAAAAATCTACCTAAGCAACAGAGACCTCCAAAGCAGACATCCAAGCAAACGCTACCTCAAAACAAAACACACACAACACATAACCCACAAAGTCAGTGTGCCAAGCAGCCACAGCCCTTAAGGCTGAATAACACACCTGATACTCTTGTTATAGGTGACTCTATTGTCAGACACACTGACGTCCCGCTCACCAGGCTGAATAAAGAGAAGGTCACAGTGAGCTGCCTGTCGGGTGCTAGGATCCGACACATAACGCATGCACTCAGGTCACTCCAAAGCAAATACAAATATGACTCTGTCATTGTACATGCTGGTGTGAATGACCTGAGACGTACCTCCCTGGACTACATGAAAAGAGACATAGAGGAGCTCTCTGATCATGTAGCCCAGGCTGGTATGACCCTGACCTTGAGCAGCATCTTACCCTCACCTAGAATGATGCCACAGTACAAAGACAATATGATCGATTTTAACAATTGGCTAAAATTTTGGTGTCATTCAAAGGGGATCCAGTGTCTGTCAGCCTGGGATGACATGCTCGACAAGCCACGTTGCTTCGCTAGGGACGGCTTGCACCTGTCACCACTGGGCTTTCAGATATTGGCAAAGGCTCTTGCCACCCCCATAGTGCCTTTTTTAGGCAAGGCTCAAAAGTCAAACCCACCCCCACAGACAGTACAAGGAACAAGAAACTAAGGGTAATGCTGCTAAACGCCAGAAGTCTTAACCTCAAGATGCATGCACTCAAAGCTCTCCTCAGTATGGAGAACATAGATATCTGTGCAGTGACAGAAACCTGGTTCAAGGCTCCAGAGAGCACCCCAGCACTACCAGGCTATACCTCATATCATGCTTTTCGGCCCCAAAACCCAGACCGAACCACAAAAGGAGGGGGAGTTTCCATATTTATCAAGGATATCCACACCTCCAGGTTAGTGGCATTGCACGAAGTATCGGAAACCATCCATGTGCAACTAACAGTGGGCAAGACTGCTTTTCAGTTTATAGCATCCTACAGACCACCCTCTCAAAGTCAGGAATCCCATTCGGCTTTCCTGAAAACATTGGAGAACATTAAGATCTCTCCGAACACCATTATATTGGGTGACTTCAACTACCCAAACATTGACTGGAAGCACTACTCAAGCCCCAGCACCTTAGCCCAAAGATTCCTGGAAATTATAAACTCAAATGCTGTGGAACAACTAGTCACCACTCCCACAAGAGGGGACAACATACTAGACCTGATCATTACCAACATGAGGACTCTATGCTCCACACCAGAAGTATATCCCTCATTGGTAAGATCAGACCATAAATTAATTTCACTGGATGTCTACATCCCGACCCCACCCCCACCCCAGAAAACCACAGTGAAAACTTCTCAAAAGCGAACTTCTCACTTCTCAAAACCGAAGTGGAATCCTTCAAGGCCCCAGGGCCAGTGGAAACTACAGCCCAAACTGCAGAATCCTATATAAATGCATTCTACGGACATCTCCAGGAATGCATGGATCATGCTATCCCAAACAAAACCAAGACCCAATCATCCAAAGGCAGGCGTCCAGTCTGGTGGACCCCTGCCATAAATAAACTGTACAACAGAAGGAGGAAGCTACTACATGATAGAGCAAAATCCCTAATAGGGAAGGCATCTCTGATCAGTACTAGCAAAAATTACGATCCCTCATAAAATCCTCCAAGGCCAGCTTCGAGAGAAAAATTGCACAGGACACCAAAGACAATCATAAGGCTTTTTTCAGTTATGTTAGAAACCTGGGATGCAACTCCCAGACTTGTTCTGAGTTGATTCTAAACGACAAAAAATACACTGAACCCACAGACATCGCCAATATCCTGGCAGACAGGTTCAGTGCAAACTTCTCCACCCCCTCCCCCCCAAAAGTGCAAGTATCTATCCCGGCAGAGGGCTGCCTCCCAAACATCTCAGATGCTCAGGTGAAGGCTGCCCTCGCCAAAGCAAAAAACACTGCTTCCATGGGACCAGATGGCGTCCCAGGTTGCGTCCTACATGAACTACAAGAGGAACTAATCCCTCAAATAAAACAGCTATACAACCTCAGCCTCACTACAGGATATGTGCCCACAGAATGGCATACAGCAACAGTGGTCCCACTTCACAAAGGTGGAGCCTCTACGGACCCTGGAAACTATCGCCCCATAAGCCTGACTAGCTTAGTCTGCAAGGCTATGGAGAGGATCATCATGGAGCTCATAAACAAAGACACTGGGGACCTACAGACACTAGATCCTACCCAGTTCGGCTTTGTCAAGGGCAGATCCTGCCTTTTGAACCTGGTTGACTTCTTTGAAACAGTCACCAAAGCCATAGATGAAGGGAAGGTAGTCCACACAGCCTATCTGGACCTTGCAAAGGCATTTGACACAATACCCCACTCGGGCATCATAGATAAGCTATCCAGCTTAAATATAAAACCCTATGTCACAAGATGGGTCGCAAACTGGCTCAAAGACAGAATCCACAGAGTGAGAGTTGCTGGAGCCATGTCAGACTCGAAACCTGTCACTAGTGGCGTCCCACAGGGTTCTGTCCTGGGACCACTCTTGTTCGGTATATACTTTTCCGAGGTACAGGCAAACGTGGGAGGACTATGGCTCACCAAGTTCGCAGACGACTGCAAACTGGGCGCCATAATCAACTCTCCAGCTGACACAAACATCCTTAAAAAAGGTCTCACAGAGAGAGATAACTGGTGCCAGTGCCATGGTTTAAAGCTAAATGCCAAAAAATGTATAGTCATACCCTTTGGCAAAAACAATGTGCCCACAAATTACCACATAGGCGGAAACCCATTAAGTACAGAGAAAGTTATTAGGGACCTGGGGACCCAAGTTGATAGCAATCTCTCCTTTGAAAACCACATTGCCAAAGTGGTTAGAAAGACCTTCTACATAGCCCACCTCATCATTAAGGGTTTCACATCTAGATCAAGAGAGGTAATCGTGCCCCTTTATTCATCCCTCATCAGGCCCATCATAGAATACAATGCCCCTTTTGGGATGTACCTTACCCGACACCTACAGCAATTAGAAAGACCCCAAAAGTATCTCACCAAGAGGATCAAGGGTCTCAAGCAGATGCCATATGCTGCTCGGTTAAAAAAAACTCCAGCTGTACTCAGTTGCATACCGCCTACTTCGAGGTGATCTATGCCTGACATACAAAGCTATGTCAAATCCAGAATTAATGGACATGCTCCACCTCAGTAAATCTAAATCCCTTAGAGCCACGCTCGAGGGACTTGAACCTCAGCACAGAAATAAATAGAACTTGCTGGAGGGACAGGTTCATAACCCAGAGGCTCCGTTTGCTCTGGAATAGAATTCCAGTTCATGTGAGGCAGAGCACCTCACTGAATCTCTTCAAGAAGAATCTCGATAAGTGGATGGGGATCGTAGGTTTGTCCCAGGGATTACTCCCGTGTCACTATTAGACAGAGGCACAGTAAACTAAACCTTAAAAAGGGCACAGTATACTCAAATCAAGGGGTGGCGTAAGCCATACATAATCGGGCTAGGCTTATAATTGCCCCAGGGCAGATAGTCTAGTATGAACCTATGAACCTATGAACCTATTACAGTTGCAAGCATGCAATTCTCATCCAGCTGACTGTGTACATCTACAGCTTCAGCTATATCCCCAACTTCTCTCTCCTCTTCTTTCTTACAGTAATGTTCTTCAATCCTTCGGCATTTAATTTTGATTTCTTCCTTTTCAGCTGCCCCTTCCCTCTTTTTCCTACATTCTCTTTTGGAAAAATGATGCCTGCTTCTGTAGTCTGAAGGTTTTCTGTAAGACAAAAATTGTTATGCCCTGTAATCTGTGCACTGCATAAACCAGTGTCTTTTTTTAGCATGCATTCTCTTTGCTTTACAGACATTTCAGTTTTTTCTTCCTCATCTGTTGTGAACTTCTTCCTTCCTTTTTTATTTTCTATGTGCTCTGAATCCTCAGACTGCTGAACACTTGTAACCAGAACGCCAAAGTTCAGTGGTATTATCTGGTTCAATAGGGGTCAAGTAATCTTTACAGACAATAGACACTTCCTTTCCATTGCTCTTTGCCTAACATTATTTATCTCATCAGTCCAGTCGTCAATATGCAACAGTTCTCCAAGTTGTGCCAATTGCACACGTGTAATCATGACTGCAAGTCAAGTTTTACTAAAAATAATGGTAAACAAATCATCCAGTTTTTGACATGAGGAGCAAAGATCACCAATATTATCAACTGTTGCCTTTAAATATACATATCACTTAGTACACTGTACAAGATACTTGTGTTTTAGCAAATCCTTAAGGGCATACTCATTTAAGGAATACATATTCAGTTGCAAAAGAAGAATTCTAAAAGAAAATCAAAATTAGCACAGAATTCAAAGATAAGTTAAATAAACATCTGGGAGAAATCACACATCCAGTATAAAACTAAATATTAAATTAAGGACAGTAAAGTTGTTGCTCTGACTATACAAGTTGTGAAATTCAGACAAAAGTTGGAATCTCTTTATATTGTGCATAAATGTGCTTATTAGCTTCTACTCACCATCACTCACAGTCTCACCTATTTTTTTTTTTTTAATTTTTTTTTTTTTTTTTTAACAGTAAAGAGCAACAAATCACAATCCAAGACAGAAGACAGGATTGTTCAGATAAGCTCTGGATTGCCCTCTCGGTAGCCTGTCTGTATTTAAAGCTGACTAGGCCTCCTTCTGATGCCTACAGTTTGCCTGTCTAAAACCTATCCCTTTCTAACATTTGAAAATTAAAGGTAAAACAAAATACATATCAAAAGTAAATATGCTCTACAAGCTATAACCTTCCTTCCTACACACTGTGAAAAACAATGGTAAACAAAAATTCAAATAAAAACTTCTCTCAGCAGGCTACTGCACAATCAGATCTTACACCAAGACAAAATAGATAAGCTCTGCATATCCCTATATGTTTATGAAGGGTAATGCATCTATGGTTCTATCTAGTACATCCATAATGCTGTCTGACACTGTGAGGTATTGCCAGCTATACCAGGAGAAGTAAGACTGTGCATATGTGCAAGTTTTGTAAATAATCTTATGTCATTTGATTTGTACAGATACTCTATTAAAAATTTATTTGTAAAAGTTGCTTATGATAAAAATGCAGCAACAGAATCTTATAGTTCTGAAGGTCAATTGTCCCAGAGTCAGGTGACTAGATGTGATGTCATTCTATAACCAGCTGAAGGACAGAACTCTGGCAGCAGTAGTTCGTTTTTGTTTTTCTTTGGAATCTGATATAAAAGATCTAGGTCAGTTATCACAGTTCAGTTCTTGAGTCAGTTTGTGTGTAGTATCTCATCCTGCCAAGTGGAAGTGAGCATCTCTGCAGTACATCTTTCCTTCCAATACTAAGTGTGTTAACCAAGGTCGGTTTCTATTCAGTTCAGTTAGGAAAAGGACAGTGATATTAGATTAGCATTTCTTTTTCTGCATCGTCTGTCCAACTGATTTTTATATTTCCTGTGCTGAAACTCTGATGTTTATTCTAAACAAATATTAAGTATTCTCCTGTCTTCTACTTTATTATCCATTATTAAATGTTTTTATACCTTTTTATTGTGGCTAGTCTTTTAGAGAATTCTTTTAACATATTGAACTTGTGCTTATTTTACTGACACTGGCCACTCCGATAAGCCTTACTGCTTTGGTCACACTCTACCATTTACATCAGCAATAATTTGAAAAAGTATGATTGGTTACCCTTTGTAAGAGCCTTAGAGTATTTGACTGGTGGCAGCAATTTACCTTGTAGTCTGTGCCAGCCTTTCCCCAGGTGTGTGTGTGTGTGTGTGTGTTTAAAATCAGATATTAAAGTGCATGTGTCATCAGATACTTAGAATTGGGACACAGTTCTCCAAGGTGGGCTTTGTTTGGGATCTGGCGAGACAAGAGTCCAGTCCCAGTGGAGCATGGTCCCTATGTGCTCTTGTGGGAAATTATGCTTGATGCAGAGAGCTGCATTTGAAGTTACTGGGTAAACCTATTCCTGTTTTTAGTGACTGCCTCTCACTGGTGTCAGTGGTGAGTATTGAGGCTCCTTTATTACTAACTCGGTGAAAGAGGGGCCATCATACTATCATTACTTCTACTTCTCTTCACTAGCAACATTGAACACAAACTGGATCAAAACTATACTACACTAACATAACATACTTTGCCCACATCTCAAGTAACCCCTTATAAATCTCCCTTCAAAATGCAGGATGCATAAAAAAAAAATCTTGTAACATTTTTTCTTTATGCAAAACCCAGATGTAGTCACAATTTGCTAAATTATGGCCAAAACAAGAACACTTTGTCCTCCATCACTAACTTCCATGCTATTCATATATGTATACTGGTTGACCTAGAATAATATGAAGAACTATATTACTCAATAAAATTAACCATTAAATTCACTCTGCGTAGGCAAGCTAAAACATTAATGACATTGAGTCAAACGGATTATTTACATCACTTTTTAAAAGGAGCTTTACAAACACTTCATATATACTTAACCCCCCTCCACCAATATCTAAAACCTAAAAAAAATCACAATTGACATCATTCCACTGTCTTCATCCATTTTAACAGGCAATTTCAACATTAATCTCATTGGCCTTTTGAAAACCAACATGGACTTTCTGATGTCCACTATTTCATGTAATTAGTGAGCCAATATGTCGCAGACCCAATAACACAAGTACGAACAGTTTTTGGACTCTCAGAAGGATTTCCAGTGAGAGCGGGTGTGCATCAAGATTAATTTCTGAGCTCACTGCTATTCATATTAGTGATGGATTACATTAGTAAATAGGTCAGAGGTAGGCTTTATGTAGCCAATGTTGCATTACAAGCAGACTGAACAGGAACATCAGCAAATGGCTACGGAATGGAATGCAAAGGTTAATGGAATAAAACAGTACAGACAAGGAGGTTATGTCAGTAAATGGAAGTATCAGAAGGTAAAAATTCAGAAAGAAGGAAAAATTGTGGAACAGATTTACAGCTTCAAGTATCTGGGACATGTGGTTAAGCAGAATGGAAGTTAGTGTGTAGCATTTTGGTTGCAGCATTCAAAGCTTTCTGTTAGCAACGTCCCAAAGTGATAGCTACAGACTTTTATAGGAATTCAATGAACCTTAGTTACTGCTAATACTAAACACTCTTCCCTAGATGAAAGAGGTGAATAAAGGCTTTTTTCCAAAGATCTTCATTAGTCAATGGACAAGTGCTTATACAGATCTTCAAAAGTTAAGTTTTAATACAAGTTAAAGTGAATGCACCTTTAAGTATATTTGGGTAGTGCAATTGGTTATCTGGGGAGGCTAGATTGTGCAAGTTATTGGCTGAAACAAGTAATTATTTGGAGGGATCCTGTTGGTGGGATTCCTCTAGCCTTCATTTGCATTTGAGCCCTTGGCTTACCCTTATAGATCAATTTACCTTAAACAATTTACTTCCACTGAAAAAGAATATATTGCAGATAAAAACTTGCTTAATTCTGTATCACATTTCTTTTATTTTTATTTTCTGCTTAATTCACGTTAGCCTTTAAGTTTCACTACACAAGCCTAATGCAGCTAATTCAGATCATTTTCTAAAAAAAGAGCCATGAAAAAATTAATCTGCCTGCTGTTATGGTGCTCAAATCTCCCCCACTCCCCAAAGTATAAAAAACCCACCTAAACAATCAATGGGGTCTGAAGACACAAAAATAAAATACACAAATGTTAAGCTGTTCTGGACAAGGCTTAGCTAATGGTTTTACTGAATCGGGTTTCGTTTATTCCACTGGTGTGAATTTGTTATTAGTGCCAATGAATGTATCACTGTAAACTAAATTTATAATTCCTGTTCTTCTAAAGAAAACAGTACACTTTAACCCCCACCCAGAAATCTACTTTGAACATGTGTGAATGTTTGTTATATGAAAATATGCTAGACATTATAGCAACCAGCATCTTAAGGTTTACAATTTAGGTCCTCAGAGATGAGCGTTGACTGAATTGAAAGCCCTGAAACATCTGCAATTCATGAAAGTGGGCAAGGGTGAGGGAAGGGTAGCTACTGACAGTGATACTTAAACAACTACGAATACACTGACATAGGCAGACAGAGTTGTCAGCAGGCTGACATATGACACAAATACAGCATACAGGTACATGGGAGGATTAGTTAGGTCTCAGCACAAAGGTACATTTCTTTAGACTTGACTTTTTCAATTCTTGACCCAAAACTGGTACACTATTTGCGATTCCCAAGTTTCACAGGGACATGGTCAATCCTCCTTTCCACCCATCAGTTATAGCTGGGAATTCTAAGATAGAACCTTTAGTGCTGTATGTGAATGGTAAAATAAACACACCAGTGCGGACTATTCTGCCATTTATAAAAATGTTTACTGGCCTTTTCTGGAGAAAATTACTCAACACTATGAATTTAAAGGGGATTTCATTTTGGCAATAATAAATAGTGTATTACTTTAAACCAGCAACCTTCATTTCAATAAATGGATTATAGTAGATAGCATTTACCTGCAAGCATATTGGTTCATAAAAATTAACATTTGTTTGGTATGGTTATTGGATATTTTTTCTTTTTGAAGGAAATACTAAAAGCAAGTGAAGGGAACATAGCAAATCAAAAGGGCAGGCTCCCCCATATAAGTTAAAAATAGCACACTCCCATATCAGTTAAAAGTAACACACTTTGCTAAGTTAAGTTAAAAACATATCCTGATTTGAAAGGTAATACAGAAGATTTGGAAACTTATTATAGACAAAGAAGGGCTGCTAAGGCACTTCACATAAACAGCAGCTGAATATAAAACTTATGGTATAAAATATGGTTTTGTACTCCAGTGTAACACAAAAAGAAAGGTCTTTATCTTTGTGAGATGCAGCTGAGTTAGACTTGCATGCAGTGAACCTCGATTCAGCTTTCCAAATAAGGATAGGTCATAGGTGTCCAACCAGCACTATACTTCAAAATCGGACATCATGTCACAGACAGACGTGTTAGGGCATACGAAAGACCATTAGAAACTAGTTCACAGAATGCAAAAGCACCAATATACAATAAGGCACTGATACAGGAATAATGCATTATAGTATTGCATGTGCTGAATTCCACAAATTTGTCTTTTTGACATGTAATGTATCCTGAACTTGAGATGTTGATTTAAATAAAGTAGAGATCAAAGCATTTCAGCATCCAGTAAGGTTAAAGGCAGATCACCACCCAGTCATGAGTAAGCATTTAAATATATGCTTGTTGAAAGTAAAATCTTACTGAAGTAAACCCAGTCACAGACTATCCTTAATATGCTTGGTTTAACTAGTTCTGTATAGTACCCAGTGAATCCATCATTTAGAAGAGCTTTATGAATGCAGTCACTTTACATATGAATGGTGCACAATTTCGGTTTAATATAGTACAGTAAACTATCGGTTATCTGCCACCAATAGGGATTGGTAGATGCTGGATATAGTACAGTTGTGCACTCTTACCATAAATGTAGATGTTCAAGTGTATTCACTGTTGCAGTCATTACATTTGAGTAATCTGCTGGCAGGTTGCCCTCAGTCGGCCTGATTAACAAAGTCTTGGGTCCTGTGTCGGTTGCTGTCCCTTCTTCCATGACGTCAGGTCGTCAGGGGTATAAAACATGCAGCCAACGCCATTACATCAGTTTTTCTTGCCCCAGATGTCAGGTGCCCCCCAAATGGGGAGCAAAATATATAAATAATTTTAAACACAAAAATATATACCTCCAAACAAAAGCAAATACACCAAAAAGGCTTTTAAGTGTAGAAAAATAAAGGAAAGGCATAGTAAGAGAAGAAACAGGGGGCTGGAGGGAGGGTAACCATGCCTGCAACAGTGAATACACTCTAACATCTACATTTAGGGTAAGTGTATACAACTGTACTATGTTCTTCATGTTTCACTGTTGCAGTAATTACATTTGGGTAGATTCCCAAAGCTAGGGTTGGAAGGATGGATTTATACAGAAGTAGGACCGGCTAAAAGGCCCTGCAAAACAGTAGTGAAAAAGCCAGCTCTGGATTTAGAGAAAATTGGTAAGTGATAATGCTTGGTGAAAGTATGAACTGAACTCCAGGTACCAGCTTCTAGAATATCCCTGGTAGGAACACCTCTGAGAAAAGCTGTATAAGTAGATGCAGCCCTGGTGGAATGGGATCCGATTCCCTGGAGGATATGTTTTCCATGGTGCTTATAGCAGAAATGAATGCAATGGCTTATCCATTTGGAAATGGTTTGCTTTGAAATAACCTTTCCCTCTGCCCCTGCAGCAAATGCTACCAGCAGTTGTTCAGATTTTCTTCGAGATTTAGTCCTGTCCAAGTAAAATCTAATTTGTAGGTGTACATCCAATGAATGCAGAATCCACTCCCCTTTGTTCTGAGGATTGGGAAAGAAAGTTGGCAAATGAATGTACTGATTAAGAGCCACACTGGATACCACCTTGGGCATGAAGGATGGGATGGTCCTGAGTGACACCCTGTCTGCATGAAAGATTATGAAAGGCTCCACTGCCATAAGGGCCTGCAATTCAAAAATCCTTCTAGCTGAAGTGATTGCTAAAAGGAAGGCTATTTTCCAGGAAAGGAATTTTAAGTCTGCAGTAGCAGCTGGCTCGAAAGGAGGTAGAGTGAGTTTTTCCAATACAAAGTTAAGGTCCCAGGCAGAGGTTGGAGCTCTCCTGGGTGGCCTTAAAATTTTGGCCCCTCAGATACTGTTTTAACAGATGAGAGAAGAGGGGGTTCTGTGCTGTAATGAGCTGAAATGGCTGAGGCATGAATTTTTATGGAAGAAAAAGATAGGCCCTTGTGAAGCATCTCAGATAAGTATTGCAAAATCTGAAGTAAATTGGGTACTGCTGTGGTCCCATCCCTTGAGATCGATTCCAGGCACAGAATCTTTTCCATTTGTCAGCATAAGATTTTCTGGTACTAGGTCTTCTCGCCTCCAAAATGACATCTATCACAGGTTTGCTGAGGGACGCTAAGGGAGAATTTAAGTGATTAGCCAAGCTGCAAGATTCAATGTTTGGAGTGGAGGATACAGAATTTGGTTGTTCTGCTGAGACAGTAAGGAAGGTGTCTGAGGCAGGTGCCATGGAGAAAGTTGTGACAGACTGTGCAGGATTGGGTACCAAGGCCAGTCTGGAGCAAGCAAAATTATCTTTGGTTTGTCCTGTTTGACTTTTAGTAGAACTTTGGAGAGCAAAGGCAGAGGGGGGGAAAGCATAGACTGATAGGTTTTCCCCAGCTGAAGGACAGAGCATCCACTTTCCAGGCTTTTTTGTGAGGAGTTCTTGTGCAAAATTTGTCCAACTGGTAGTTCTGGGGTGAGGCAAAGAGATCTATGTCTGGGCTCCCCCATTTGCATGGCAACATGTTGAAAATCCATGGTTCCAGTTTCCATTCGTGTGCGTCCATGAGATTTCTGCTTAGATCGTCAGCCAAAATATTCAGCTTTCCTGGCAGGAATTGGGCTTGTATTTGTACTTGACAGCTCAAGGCCATGTTCCACAATGCCATGGCTTGTCTGCAGAGGGGGTAGGAATGTGTACCCCCCTGCTTATGTACCACATAACTGTGGTGTTGTCCGTCTTTACCATTAGTTGCCCTGGATGAAGGTAGTCCTTGAAGGCTGTCAGTGCTTTCTGTACAGCTAGCATTTCTTTGTGATTGATATGAAGGTGCATTTGATTCAAGCTCCATTGGCCCTGAATGCACTTCCCTGCCAGATGAGCTCCCCATGCATAGTCTGAAGCATCTGTAGTCAGGGTATGGGTGGCAGGGGGTGGTGTGAATGGCAGTCCCTTGTTTTGGTGGCAGGCCTCTGCCCACCAAAGGAACTCTAGTTGCAGGCAAGGTATGATAGGAATCATTGTTTCCAGGCTGTGAGAATGTTGACTCCATAAACTTTTTTTTAAGTACCACTGAAGTTTCCTCATATGCAGTCTTGCATATGGAATTAGAAGAATGCAGGAGGCCATGAACCCCAAGGCTTGCAGTATTTATCTTGCTGATATAGCAGGGTTTTTGTGGCCACCTGTTTGAAGTAAGTCACCAACTGAATCTGCTGTTCTGTCGTGAGGTAAGCCATCTTGGGCAGTTGTATTTAAGCTTGCACAAAGGAATGTTATTTTTTGAGAGGGTACTAGTTGTGATATCTTTTCATTTATGGTGTACCCTAGACAAGTTAGAACCCTTTCTACAAATGTCAGATGTTTTAGAAGAATGGCCTTGTTTTCTGCCTGAATTAGACAATCATCTAGGTATGGATATATTTGAATATTTCTTTGTCTGCAAAATGCAATTACTGGAGCCAGGCATTTTTTAAAGACCCGGGGTGCAGTAGATAAGCCAAAGGGCAGTGCAGAGAACTGATAATGCAAAAAGCCTGCTTTGAAGTGGAGGTATCTTCTGCAAGATTCCCTGATTGGGATATGCAGGTATGCCTCTTTTAGATCTAGAGTTGCCAACCAGGCATCTTTGCCTAGCACAGGAAATAAATGGTGAAGAGTCAGCATCTTGAATTTTGGAATGTCCAGGAAAGTGTTTAGAGTAGACACGTCCAGAATTGGACGCCATGATTTGTCTTTTCTGGGTACCAGGAAAAGTCTGGAATAGAAACCTTGTCCCTTTTCCTCTTCTAGTACTAGTTGAATATCTCCCATGTTTAAGAGGGAAAGTACTTGTTTCTGAGCCTCTGCCTACTGATTTGGGGGCAGGTCTGGCCATCCCCTTGGAGTTGGTAATGTGTGGAAATGAAATCTGTATCCCTGGGACACTATATTTAAAACCCATTTTTCCTGGGTTATAAGTAGCCAGTTTTTTTGCATGAAGTGCCAGTTTTCCCCCCAAAGGGGCAGCTAAAAAGGTAAGTGTTTGGTAATTCTAAAGGAAAGTCACTGAGACTGCTTACCTTAGGGAGGTGTCGAGGTGACTTTTTGCTTCCAGATTTGGAAGAGGAGGCACCCCATTGCTTAGTTTGAAAGTCCCTTGGGACTGAAATCTGGTGCTTTTGGCATGTCTGGGTCTGGCTTGAGTGGCTCTGGAAGGAACCAGAAAGGACCAGTTCTTAGTAGGCCAGTGCCTACTAAATCTTGGAGGTTGTACTTGTAAGAAATCTTTCACAGTCTGCATAGATTTAGCCTCATCTTCCATCTTTTTTAGAACTTCTTCAGCCTTATTGCCAAACAGATGGTCCTGCTGCAAAGGAGCATCCAACAATTTTGCTTTAACATGATCAGGCAGAGATTGCTCCTTAAGCCAAGCATGCCTTCTAAGCACAGACCCAGTAACAGCAGCCCTGCAAGAGGCCTCCAAAGAATCAAAACCACACTGCAAAGTATGTTTTCCAACTTGTTCAGCTGAATGCAATAAATCCTGTAAATCTTTATTTTCCACACAGTCAGAAATCAACATCATTTTCTGTTTAAGCAGTGGAAGCCTTAATGCCCTTGGGGCCTTGAGAAATGGTTTCAGGATCCGCAAAAGGATTTTTGAAAAGGAATTTGTGGGAGTCAGGAACCCTGTAGTATCTGTCTGGCTTACAAGGAGCCAGAGGCAGAGAATCAGGAGCCATACTACATTCTGAAAACACATCAACAATGTCTAGTACAGGAATTACAGCCAAAGGCCTACGCTGAGGAAGAAGAAAATCCCTAAGCCTCTTTTTGGATTCAGAGAAATCCTGACTTTCCCAGTGGAAATGTTCCCTTTATGTAAAGTTTCCCCAAAAGAAAAATCCTCAGGGGGAGAAGCAGAAGGAATGGAATCCTCTGCATCAGAGTCCTCATAAGTAGGTATAGACAAATCCTGTTCACTAGAAGAGTCAGAAGAAATATAATCCTGTTCAGAAGATTCTTAGTCAGGTTCAGCTCTAGGCCTCTTTGAAGGTGGGGGTTGGCTACCCCTGATTAGAGTAATTAAATCTTAAGCCATTTTGATAATTTGTTTTTTAGGTATAGGGGCCTGCACATGGCCTAGGCGTCCGTGTTTTAGACATATATCAAGATTTTGGCCTTAATATTGAAGATGGCATCGGTTTAATATACAAACCTGTAGGCCTGAATACACCCTCAGAAGCCGGTGCCTGCACAGCAGCTCCGGACCCATCCAAGGTAGAGATATCCACGGGTTCCATAATTGGAGCATTTTGCGGCATACCGGACTCCGAATGGGTCCCAGTAGAGGCCTGCGAATCAGAAGTAGCGGGTATCAGGGGCTACAAAAGCGTCTCATTGAGTACCAGCAAACTGATGACTGGCTTAGGAGAAGCGTCAGTGGCAGTTCTGGACCTCAACGGCCTGTCTCTTTTTCTTTGTGTTTTTTTAGGTATTCCGGTAGTCGGATTGCTAACCAACATCATTTCTGGATAATTAAACCGTGATCCAAAATATTTAGAAGCAAAAATGCACAGATGACAGATAGTGCGTTGATTAAATAAAGCACAGAACAGACAGTAAGGTACGTTGTGGTCAGGGCCTAGGCAAGGAATACAGTACAAGTGAAAATCATTATGAGGTATTTGCTTCCCACAAGTAATACAATTATTAACTTTTACTGACATCGGAAAGGAGCAATAAAAAGTTTCCCCAACGGGATACTTAGCTTTTTAGTTGAAGACTTCGGTTCTGAAACTCGAAAAAGAAAATTTCAGGAGTCGGACGACCAGCACTTGCGAACTGCTTCTGCTTCGGGCACCGCGTGGCAAGAATGACTGATGTAATGGCGTTGGCTGCATGTTTTATACCCCTGACGACCTGACGTCATGGAAGAAGGGACAGCAACCGACGCAGAACCCAAGACTTTGTTGGCTACTATAACCTTTTTTGGAGGACCCAAGACTTTGATAATCAGGCTGACTGAGGGCAACCTGCCAGCAGATTACACAAATGTAATGACTGCAACAGTGAAACAAGAACATCTGTAGTTTCTGGTTGCTTGAGAGTTACTGTTAAAACTAGGCCTGACTAATACTGGACCCTATACTATTGTTCTTAGGTTGGGGAGATAGGGAATTTAGTCCCATCTTCCTTTGTAAAACTCAAACTGTAAAAACACAAGGTAGGTTTCTGCGGGGGAGGGAAACGGAAAATGCAACACATGAAAAAATTGTACTGTATTTCGATTTTTTTTTTTCTGGTTAACCGCGAGTTTACTGTAAAAAGATTAGAGACCACTTTTAGATCTAACATATCATAGCTCACTAATTGGATTTTAGCACTGTAAAGTGCATTTCACATTACTTAAGACAGTCTGAGTAGTGAGTTTGACTCTCATCATCTGACTGGGAGACTAAAATGATTAAAAAAAAATCATCTGATTCTGCACATTCTTGAGTTCAACATGTTCAAAGCACCACAGTACCTTTTGCAGTACATGTATGGGCTTAACATTAATAACTAGAAGGATCAACATTTGCTGACAAAACCTGAATAGCTGACCATTTTAAAAAGAAAAAGCTGCTACTGCTATTATGTTGTCCAGGAGCTCCAACTGTATGGTTCCTACCCTTAGAGTATTATGAAAAACTTTTTCAGTCCTCTTCCAAAATGGACATGACATGCTCAGTTCCCTTCTTCTCTCATATAACTAGAACCAGATGGCTGTCACATATATTAAGTATTAGTTTCTGGAGCTGTGACAAGGCCCTCTAATAGTAAATGTACCCATGCAAACTTCAGCTCTGCTTCTTGCCTTTTAGGAGTTATAAAAAAGGCATTCTCAAAATTTAAAATACAGAGAACAAACAACTTTTGTACTGCTAAGCGCCTCCTTCAGGTGATCCAGT
>NC_056744.1:783228686-783281186 GCF_019279795.1 Protopterus annectens
GTACTTACTACCAGACCAAATATTATTCAGCTCTGTAGTTCTGAATACTTCCACTTCATTGCAGCATCTCATTAAATCAGTTATCAAAAACAAAAATGTATAAAAGCAGCAAAGCCTAGTTACAATTTTCAGACAATATAAGCCAGTCTAAAAGTGAAAAGGTTTCTAGGCCATACAAGTATTTTGTTTTTAACTTGTAGTTTATCAGGAAGTGCTGTGCCAAACAGACAAAACAAGCTGCTAGATCAGGCTGACAAACAGAACAAGCTGCTAGATCAGGTCATATCTGTTGTTCAGTATGTGCAAGACAAGAGCATCTCTCCTGTAATCCAAACAATGGTACAACCATACCAATGAAGACCAGTGAACTTGAAGATTAGGAATCCATTTAAGTACACTGACATCAGTACTTGCAACAGGATTTCTTCTCCAACAAGTTTTACATGGCTTAAGAATAATTACTTTGTAATGACTGCTAAGGCCAGGAAAGTAAAAATCGATCTGGAGAAAAACAAGTTCAAAGTGGATTCTGCATCCTATGTTTAGATGGAGAAGCCCTGCCACTATAAACCTCTCTATGAAGAGTTTTTTGTCCCCACACTCCCGCACTCATGTCAGTCAACTCCATGAACAACAAGATTCTGGAGCGTTTTTTCATACTGATCATTCACAGTAGAGGTTATTGCAACCATAGTATACTAACGAAGCAGCAGACAGTGTACAGTTTTCTTCTTGCTGCCTAAAGGATTTAAACACTGTATTCATTTTTAAAAACAAGCAGAACAGCTGCCTTAGCAGCACTAAATTGGGCTTGTTTTATCACTGCAAAATCACATAAAACTGCACTTAAGGCTTTTTGTCTAGTACAGTCTCTCTCACAAAGAGCTTTGGTGCTCTTGTCAAACAGCAGCTCTTTGAATGACTATGCCCATCACTATTCCTTTGCTCATTTCCAAACAGGAATATATTCCTCCAAAGTGTGTGGCTTACCACTAATCAGTGTGGTAAAGAAACAGCAAAAGTCAGAGGTGAATGTGTTCCTGCTTTATGTAAAGACAGTGGTCAGTCTGCTGGTGTGGAACCATACCAGAAATGAAGAAGCCAACAGTACAGACCATGGTGGGGGAGGTAACATACCAAGGAGAAAATGGTAAGATACATCAAGAGGTGATTATGCTAATCTGTTGAATGTGAAATCAAGAGATGCAAATGCAGGATAAGATTGGATCAGGAAGGGACTACTCACAGCTATAGATAAGAGTGATTATGGATGAATATGACACTAGCAATTCGGACAAAAGTTGGGGAAGACTGACAAAGAGGCATGGTGAAGGCAGGAGGTCATGAAAAGGAAGGGAGTTTGCAAAAGGTAAGCAAAGGCTTTATTAGGTACAGTGAAGAAAGGATGAAGTAAAGGAGATAGATCTGAACAGTATAAAAGTATGAGTGAGACCACCGAAGGTAGGAAACTGGCAAATGAATGAGTACTTCACCATGGTGGTCTTCACAGAGGAGGGGGTTGGATAGGGTGCCATCCCATGTCCTGAGGGAGCTATGATAGAATGGAAGTAGAATTAGAAGGAAATCAAGGTGGAAACAAACTGTCGATATAACAGGGAAGACACTTCACAGTAAGCAGATGTGCTTGCTCTGCACGGTCTTCAGCAATCTGGCTAGTGTGTTAGCAGACTCCCTAAACAACTTACAGAGTAATGCACAAGTGCTTGAGTACTGGAAGGCAACGCAGAAGCAAAATCTTTCCGAACTGACCAGCCTAACAGTAGCAGCAAAGCAGTATTTCAGTGCTTGAAATTAAACAATTCACATAAGAGTGAAAACTCTGTACAAGAAGCAATGAATAAAATATGACCAGTCTTGAAACATTACTCAATGCAAATGCAGTCTTTGAATACAGAATTACATAAAAGCACACCAACTTTTAATGAACATTAACAGTAAATTGATTTTCATAATGACTATAACGCTAAGTTACAGCAGTGGAACACACATCTATACACAATTATAAAGCAAGAACTAGGTTCATAAAAGATCATAAAACAAGAAGAGATAACCTGGAGATTTTTGGTTTGGAGTCAAGTCCTATTACAAAGGAAGCTATTTTCTACAGTCTTTTTTTTCTAAAGTACTAGGATAACAAACAAACCACAGAAGCAAAGTAAACCCAAAGGGCTCAGCACAAACTTGACCCTGCTTCTTATAGGTTCACAGGTTGGTACTAGGCCATCGGCCCTAGGGCCTACACAAGCCTAGCTATAACAATTCCCTAGCTACTTCTTCCTATGCTATTTAACTTCCCTGGACCCCTGTCTAGCAGGGCGACTGATGTGATCCCCGGAGCGAATTTCCTTTCTCCCATCCAATCGTTAAGGTTCCTTTTGAAGATGGCCAAAAAGGTACTCTGCTTGACATGTATGGGCAGTCTATTCCAGAGTCTGGGGAGAGTCTCTGGGTCAGGAACCTATCCCTCCAGCATGTTTTGTTTATTGTGATGACAAGGTTTAGATCCCTGGAGCATGTGGCTCTGAAAGATTGGGATTTCTTTAAGTGTAGCATGTCCAACAGGCTCTGGGTTTGACATGGCCCTGTATGTTAAGCAGAGATCGCCTCTGAGTAGACAATATGCAAAAGAGTATAGCTGGAGTTTAAGGGGGTCAGCATAGGGCATCTGGTTTAGGCCTGTGATTCTTTTAGTGAGGTATTTATGCGGCCTTTCCAGTTGTTGCAGATGTCTTGAGAGGTACATACCAAACGGGGTGTTGTATTCTATAATGGGTCTAATAAGGGATGAGTACAGTGGGACAATGACCTTTTTTCTGGATGAAAAGCCCTTAGTGATGAGGTGTGCCACATAGAAGGATTTCCTGACTGTTGTGGCAATGTGGTTATCGAAGGTGAAACCACTATCCACCTGTGTCCACAAGTCTCTTATCACACTTTCAGTGTTTAGTGTACTGCCACCTATGTGGTAATTCACGGGTACATGTTTTTTCCCCAAAGGGGATAATGATACATTTCTTGGCACTGAGCTTGAGCCCATGGCTCTGGCACCAAACATCTGTTTCTCTAAGGTCCTTTTGTAGAGTATCCACATCATTTGGGGATTCAATAATGGCTCCCAGTTTGCAGTCATCTGCAAACTTTGCTAGCCAGAGTCCCTTAGTGTTGGCTTGTACTTCAAAGTAGTACTTCAGAGAAGTAGATGCCAAACAAGAGTGGTCCCAGGACTGAACCCTGAGGTACTCCACTTGTCTGGAGCTGGATTTGGAGTCAGCTACTTTTACAGTGTGGGTTCTGTCAGTAAGCCAGTTGGCAACCCATCGAATGACATAGGGATTAATGCCCAGCTTAGTAAGTCCATCTATGATTCCAGAGTGGGGGATGGTGTGAAAGGCCTTGGCGAGGTCCAGATAGGCTGTGTGGACCACCTTACCCTCGTCCACGGCTCTGGAAACTGATTCGAAGAAGTCAATCAGGTTCAGGAGACAAGATCGGCCCTTCATGAACCCAAACTGGGTGGGGTCCGGTACTATTCTCCTTTACTAACACTGGTAACCACCACAGACACAATGGCGAATTTGTATCAGCCATATTTTTAGACTTATCCAAGTCCTTTGACATGTTCAATCACAATAAACTCCTCAATATTCTCTCCAGTCTAAACCTCAGCAATTCCACTATTACCAGATTTGAAAATTAACAGGATGACTGCAAGCCATCCAATGGCAACACCAACTCTCTTCTTCCAGTCTCCTTAGGGGTTCCACAAGGCTCAATCCTTGGACCACTACTATTCTCTCTATTCATTAACCACCTCAGGACCTCAGCACCACAAGCCTCTGTAGTACAATGTGGATACACTGATGACTCCAGCCTAATGTGTGCTGCCCCCACACTGGAAGACCTCCACACCAAAACCCAAGATTCCTTTCCATCAGTAGAAACCTGGCTCACCAACTCCAAGGCAATTCTAAATCCTAATAGAACTCAGCTTCTCTTTTTTTAGCCCAACCAGATTCCCCTCATCTTCCCAGTCCTTTAATATCTTCTCTACGAACAAAACTATGATCACCACAAGCACTCACACTAAACTGCTCATGGTAGAAATTGCTAACAACTTGAAATTAGATATTCACATACCCCAAACCATCAAAAAGGTTCACAAGAAAGCAGGTCTCCTATATAGACACAAGTTCTTACGAATAACAAAAGTTACCGTAGCCCACATATACCTCCCATCAACTCTTCTCTATGCCTCCTCAGTACTAACAATTCTCTGCAAAATGGACATAAGCTGAAATCTTGCTATAATAAAATAGTAAGATTTGTCACTAGAGCTTTACATAGAGCACATCCTTGTACAGCACTAAAACAGCTAAATTGGCTCAAATTCCACAGCTTCTACACTTTCATCAACTAACCTTTGCCCACAAAATTCTCCACCAACCTGATAAAACCCCTTCTCTCCAAAAACATTTAACCATACACCTCAGTCAGATCTCTTCACTCCAGTAACCAACACTTCTAGATACCACCAAAGCCGACAACTCAGCTGGGAAATTAACTACATTCCTAAAATTTTGAATAAGCTACCAACCCCAATAACTTCTAACAGCTCTCTTTCAAAATTCAAAAATCTCCTCATATCACACCTAGTGGACACCTGGCTATGTTCCTGTTACTCCCCTGATTAGGCCTTCCTTATTTCCATAGGTTCATAGGTAGGTACTAGGCTATTGGCCCGAGGGCCTATATAAGCTTAGCCAAAAAGGTACCCTGACTTTCGCCACCCAAGAAAATTACTTTCCTGTGCCCCTGTCGAGCAGGGTCACAGAGGTGATCCCCAATGTGAATGTCCTATTTCCCATCCAAGCATCAAGAGTTTTCTTGAAGAGTGCTAATGAGGAGCTTTGCTTGATATAGATAGGTAGTTTGTTCCAGAGTATGGGAAGTCTCTGGGACAGGAATCTCTCCTTCCAGAATGTTCTGTTTACTGTGGTGACAAGGTTTAGGTCTCTAGAGCATGTAGCTCAAAGGGATTGGGAGTTCTTTAAGTGGAGCATGTCCAACAGCTCTGGGTTTGACATAACTTTGTATGTTAGGCAGAGATCACCTCTGAGCAGGTGATATGCAATGGAGTAAAGCTGGAGTTTTTTGAAACTGTCTGCGTAGGCCATCTTTTTAAGGCCAGTAATCTTCTTTGCGAGGTATTTCTGCGGCCTTTCCAGTTGTTGTAGATGTCTTGTGAGATACATACCAAAAGGGGCGTTGTACTCTATAATGGGTCTAATGAGTGACGAGTAGAGGGGAACAATGACCTCTTTTTGCCTGGATGAAAAACCTTACGTGATGAGGTGTGCAACGTAGAAGGATTTCCTGACTGCTGTGGTGATGTGATTACTAAGAGAGACTACTGTCCACCTGTGTCCCCAGGTCTCTATCACACTTTCGGTGTTAAGTAGACTACCACCTATGTGGTAGCTCATGGATACAGAGTTTTTACCAAAGGGGATGACTATGCACTTTTTGGCATGGAGCTCAAGGCCATGGCTTTGACACAAGGCATCTGTCTCCGTGAGGCCCTTTTGTAGGATGTCCACATCATTAGGAGTTTCGATTATGGCTCCTAGTTTGCAGTCATCTGCGAACTTCATTAGCCAAAGACATTCTGTGTTAGCCTGTACTTCAGAAAAGTAGCCTGTACTTCAGAAAAGTAGATACCAAACAGGAGAGGACCCAGGACTGAACCCTGTGGTACTCCACTTGTCACTGGTCTGAAGTCGGATTTGGAGTCTATTTTCACAGTGTGGGTTCAGTCAGTGAGCCAGTTGGCAACCCATCTTGTGACATAGGGATTTATACCTAGTTTAGTGAATTTATCTATAATTCCAGAGTGGGGGATGGTATCAAAAGCCTTGGCAAGATCTAGATAGGCTGTGTGAACCACCTTACCTTCATCTACGGCTTTGCTTCAAAGAAGTCTATCAGGTTTAGAAGACATGATCTGCATTTTACAAACCTGAACTGGGTGAGGTCCAGAGTTTGGAGATTACCAATGTCTGTGTATAAGATCCATGATGATACTTTCCATGGCTTTGCAGACCAGGCTCTTTAGGCTAATGAGGTGGTAGTTCCTGGGGTCCGTGGTGGCTTCCCCTTTGTGGAGTGGGATAATGGTCGCTGTGTGCCATTCAGTGGGAACAAAGCCTGAGGTAAGGCTATGATTGAACATGGTGCTTAGGTGGGGTGCCAGTTCATTCTGTAGTTCATGTAGAAAGTAGCCTGGGATGTTGTCAGGTCCCATGGATGCTGTGTTCTTGGCTTTGGAAAGTGTGGTTTTTACCTGTGCAGCCGTGACTACAGGAACTTTGCATTCTTCCAGTACAGAGATGGGCCCCTTTAGGGGGTGGGGGGGTGGGGGTAAAATTCTGCCAGGATGTTGGCAATATCAGTTGGTTCTGTATATTTAGTGCCATTGTGCTGTAACTCAGAGCAGATCTGAGTGTTGCCATTGAGATTGACATAGTTATAGAATGCTTTGTGGTTGCTTTAGAATCAATGGCGATTTTGTTTCTGTAACTAGCTTTGGAGGATTTTATGAGGGATCTCAGCTTCTTACTGAGGCTGACGACGGAGTTCCTCCAATCATGGGATTTTACTCTTTTTTGCAACAGTTTCTTTCTTCTGTTGTAGAGTTTGTTTATGGCAGGGGACCACCAGATTGGCTTCCTTTTTTTGGAGGATAGCATCTTGGTACTGTTAGGGATAGCATGATCCATGCACTCATGTAAGTGCTTATAAAGTGCATTTGTGTAGGATTCAGCAGTTGTACTTCTACTGTCCATCTACATGGGTGTCGTGAAGTTTGCCACTTCTGTCTTAAGTGTGAAGTTGGCTTTGGAAAAAATTTTTATGGTGGTTTCCCTAATGGGGGGGTGGGGGCGGGATGTCTAGGGTGATTAGCTTGTGGTCGGGTCTGGCCAACGAGGAATTGACCTCTGGTGTGGCACACTGGTCACCCATGTTGGTAATGACCAGGTCTAGGATATTGTTGCTCCTGGTGGGTTGATCCAAGGCATTGGAATTTATGAATTCCAGAAAGCGTTGAGCAAAAGAGTTGGTACATGAGTAGATTTCCCAGTTAATGGTGGGGTAGGTGAAATCGCCCATTAGGGTGTTGGGTTGTACCCTAATATTTTCCAGTGAATCAAGAAATGAGGAGTGGGAATCCTGGGGCATGGTGGGGGATCTGTAACAAGTTACAATTTGGATTGAAGTCTTGTCCAGAGTTAGTTGTACTTGGATAATCTTGGATGCATTATGCTGAGCAACTAGCCTGGAGGTGTGGATATCCATAATGAATATGGACACGCCTCCACCTTTAGTGTTTCGGTCCAGGTTAGGTGGCCAAAAGGTGTGGTATGAATTATAGCCTGGTAATGCAGGGGTGCACTCTGGACCCTTGAACCAGGCCTCTGTCATTGCACAGATGTCGATGTTCTCCATTTTAAGGAGTGCCTCGAGTGAATGCATTTTGAGGTTTAGACTTCTAGCATTGAGTAGCATTACCCTCAGAATTTGCTTGCTTGTACCTGTTAAGGTGGTGAATTTGTCATTTGAACCTTATGTAAAAAGGCACTATATAAAGGTGGCAAGAATCTTAGCCAGTATCCAGAATCCCAAGGGCAACAGGTGCAGCTCATCTCTGGCAAAGCATTGTGGTCTGTCGATCATGTCATCCCAGGCAGACAGATACTGGATCCCATTAGAATGACACCAGAAGCTTAGTCATTTTGTCCTTGTACTGTGGTATCATTCTGGGTGATGGCAGGATGCTACTCAGGGCAAGGGTCATACCTGCCTAGGCTACAAGATCAGAGAGCTCCTCCGTGTCTTTCTTCATGTAGTCCAGGGAGGTATGTCTCAGGTAATTCACACCAACATGGACAGAGTGCGTGCGTTATGTGGTGGATCCTGGCACCAGACAGGCTGCTGACAGTAACTTTCTCCTTGTTTATCTTGGTGAGTGAACATCAGTGCGCCTGACTATATAGTCACCTATGACTTGAGTTTTGGGTACGTTGTTATGCCTTATGGGCTGTGGTTGAGTGGCACACTGAGTTTGTGGGCTATGTGTCATTTGGGTTGTGTTGAGGGGGTGGAGGTTGCTTGCATTTCTACTTTGGAGGTTTCTGTTGCTTGAGCAGATTTTTATTGAGATCCTCCGCGAATGTAGGTGCGTGTTTCATGTTTCTATCTGTGTGTTTTGGTGGTGTAGGTTTTGAGGGACTATGTGATGAGTGTGGTGTGGTGTAAGTGTTAAATAACAGGATGTAGTAACCTCATCTATTAATAAGTTTATAACCCTCTAGCATTTCGATCACATCTCTACGTGTATAACTGTCTCGATTATTTCAATTGCATCTGTAGCAATATGATCTATGATGGGATTTTTTTTCCATGATATGAAATGTATGTCTTTCATTTTTGCATTATTTGTCATCCATAAAGTATCCTGTATGTTTGTTAAACTGCTGAAAGGTCTAACTGGAACTCTATGTATGCTAGTGCATGTTGACATTATCCTTGTAACTGGAGCTTTTCTACCTGGGCCTCCACTGAAAAGGGACCCATGTCCAGTCAGACTTTCCCAGCAAACAAATGTAAACTAAAGAAGTTAAGTGGCTATCTCATTGTCAAGTTCTAGTAAGATTTTATGAACGAGGAAGTTCTAACTGACAACTCAACAATCTCAGCTGATTTTCTCAGTGATGAGCTTTAATGCAATAACGTTGCATTTCTTTCTGATTTGTTTCAATCTTTGAACAGACTTAATAAAAGCATACAAGGAGATTGTGAAAATATTCTTTCTTCGACCGACAAAATTAATGCTTTCAAAGAAAAACCATGGGAAGAAAGAATCAGAAGAGAAAATGCAGTAGAAATATTTGAGCTAACGAAAAGGTAGAAACTAGATGGAAGTCTTATAGATCTAATTTTACAAACTAAGATTACTTAGTATAAATACTGAATAATAATTTTCCCTCAAGTTGACATATCATCCCTGAATTGGATAAAAGATCCATTTATCTTAAATGTTTGCCAACTGACAAATTTAAATATTACAGAAGAGGAGGAGCTGACAGAGATAAGAAATGAGAGGATAAACATTCAGCAACAGATACTACTAAATTTTGGTTCTCTCTTAAAAGTGAATTTCCCAATATTACAAAAAAAGCAATAGAAGCACTTCCTCCTTTCTCCAGGTCTTATTGGTGCAAATCAAGCTTTTCTACAATGAACAAAATTAAGACTGTCCAAAATTCAGCCTCACACAAAAGCCATTCTAAAACAACGTCAAGCTCGGAGATCTCATTAAAAATTAAATGCAATAAAGAGGAAAAGATTTTCTAAATCAATCAAAATTATACCTATCTTTTTTTTGTCAGGCAAAAAATATAATATATTTTTTGGTGTGCCACAAGATTTTTGCAATTAGTTTGTGTGTGGCACAAGATGAAAGGTTGAAAATCTCTGACCTAGAATGATTATGCAGATACAGAATGCCTTGGTTAAGGACCTGTCAGCTTTCCTTGGACTAAAACACAGATTTATTGATGGCAGAAAATTGTTTTGCAGTCCATTACATGTAACTGCAAAGTCAAAGCAATTCTAGACTTGTGTCCTGCTATGCTGTTTGCAGAGGAACTAAGCAATTTGACAGCATGAACAATCATGCATTACTCAAAGAATACACTATCTGTGTATCGTTTGTCTCAATCGCTAGTGGTCTTCCTATGAGAACAGTACCTTTAGGTACGAGTGCCTTAACCAAATCTGCAGATCTTGAGCAAAAGCTCACTAAGGTATGACCAGTGCTAATGTGCCTGCCCTTTTCAATATCCAGTCCATCACCTTCAACCAGGAGAAGATGGCCTCAGTATGTACCCCACACAGCTTATATACTAGCTTTCTTGGTGCCAAAAATATGCATAATGAAAACCTCTGAAGCTCAAACTAGATGACATTTCTGGAGGAAAAAAGCTAAGATTAAAAAGAGAAATTCCTCAGACTGTGACCTACACTTACTAGGCAGAAAGGACGCACATAGAAGGAAAAAGAACAGCTACTCTTAAAAAACAGTAGAGATTTTTTACAGTACAGAAAAGGAAAAGCATCTGGAGGAGCATCTCTTGAAATGTAATGGACATGTCACATACACACATTATTTTACCATTTAAGAGCTGCACACAGCATGGTCAGTTTTAACAAGACAGAGTTGCACACAGTTTGCATTATAAAACGCCAAGTGGGCAGCAAACGAATTAAACACCTTATTTAGGCCAAGATGTCCTACAGGAGAGAAAGTACAGTTGTGTACACCTACCATAAATGTAGATGTTAGAGTGTCTTCACTGTTGCAGTCATGACTGTAGGGTTCTCCCCTGCCGGCAGGCAGTCCTCGGTCGGCCAGAATCCCAAAGTCTGGGTCCGGCGTCGGCTGTTCAACCATGCTCCCTGACGTCAGAGCGCCAGGAGTACAAAGCTGACAGCCGACGCCATCTTCTCCAGTTTTTCTTGCCCCAGATGTCAGGAGTCCCAAAATGAGAAAGGTCCCATATCCTTTGCAAATACACCTCAGAAGAATGGTGAAAAAAGGAACCACACAAAAGTAAAAATAAGAGGGAACAGGAGGGAGGGAAACCCAGACCGCAACAGTGAAGACACTCGAACATCTACATTTATGGTAGGTGTACACAACTGTACTATGTTCATCGTGTTTCACTGTTGCAGTCATGACTGTAGGGTAGAATCCCAAAGCTGAAAGAAAGGGAGGTGGTCATAAAGTGGAAGGGGCGGCTAAAAGGCCCTGCAAGACTGCAGAGGCAAAGCCTGCCCTAGACTTAGAATAGAGAGGTAGATCGTAGTGCTTATAAAAAGTATGCACTGAACTCCAAGTTGCAGCTTCCAAAATGTCTTTGGTAGGAACTCCCCTGAGGAAGGCCGCAGAAGTGGCAGCAGCTCTGGTGGAATGAGTCTGTATACTCCCTGGGATTTGCTTTCCATGGTGTGAATAACAAAATCTGATTCCATGAGCAATCCATTTAGAAATGGTCTGTTTTGAAATGGCTTTACCTTGGGAACTTGAAGCATAAGAAACAAACAATTGTTCTGATTTTCTGATGTCCTTGGTTCTGTCCAGGTAAAAACGTAGTTGTCTGTGTACATCCAAGGAAGATCCTTTCCCCTTTATTTTGAGGAGTGGGGAAAAAAGTTGGGCAAGTGGATAGTTTGATTTAAAGCCACTTTGGAAACCACCTTAGGCATGAAGGTAGGATTAGTCCTCAAAGATACCCTGTCTTGATGAAAAATAATGTAAGGTTCCACAGCCATAAGAGCTTGTAACTCTGAAACTCTCCTGGCAGAGGTTAGGGCTAACAGGATGGCGGTCTTCCAAGATAAAAACTTGATGTCAGAAGAGGCAGCAGGCTCAAAAGGAGGCAAGGTTAGTTTTTCCAAAACATAATTGAGATCCCAAGCAGGAATGGGAGAAGATCTAGGAGGTCTCAAGTTCTTAGCTCCTCTGAGAAACTGTCTCATGCGCTGGTGGGAAAAGATTGGAGGGTCTGTATTATAATGAGCAGAAATAGCAGAGGCATGTATCTTAATTGAAGAGAAAGAGAGACCCTTATGTAAGAGATCTGTCAAGTAAAGTAAAATTAAAGGAATGTTCGGAAAAAGAGGATCAGAATCCTGAGCCTGCATCCAGGAACAAAATCTTTTCCATTTTCCTGCATAAGATTTTCTAGTGCTAGGACGTCTGGCTTCTAAAATGACATCCATAACCTGCTTGGGAAGGAAAGAAGAAATCAAAGGTCCTGGATTAACCAGGCCGCCAGGCTGAGAGTTCTGACATGAGAGTGTAGAACCTGACCCTGATGTTGGGACAGAAGGTTTGGAGACTGAGGTAAAACCCAAGGGGGCTCCAGACATAGGTTTTTTAGAGTTGGGTACCAAAACTGTCGAGGCCAACTTGGGGCCAGGAATATTATCATCTTGGGCTTGTCCTGTTTTATCTTTAATAATACCCGTGGAAGAAGAGGAAGAGGCGGAAAGGCATATCCCGAGAGGTTCCTCCAACTGAATGATAGGGCATCCACTTTCCAAGCATCTTTGTGGAAAGACCTGGTGCAAAAATTCTGTAGTTGAAGACTGAGATGGGATGCAAAGAGGTCTATGTGAGGACATCCCCAGACTGCTGTTATCATCCTGAATATTTCGGTGTCCAGCCTCCACTCATGTGGATCCGAAAGGTTTCTGCTCAGACTGTCTGCCAGGAAGTTTTGCTTCCCTGGTAGAAACTGAGCTTGAAGGTCCAGATTGCAAGCTAGAGCTGTGTTCCATAGATCCATGGCTAGTCTGCAAAGGGGGTAGGAATGAGATCCCCCTTGCTTGTTTATGTACCACATAACTGTGGTGTTGTCCGTCCGTATTAGTAGTTGTCCTGGTTGAAGAAGATTCCTGACTGCCATTAGAGCTTTCTGAACGGCTAACATTTCCTTTAAATTGATATGCAGGTGCTTCTGATCCTTTGTCCAAAGGCCCTGCAGACAGTCGCCCTGAAAATGGGCTCCCCAAGCATAATCTGAGGCATCCATGGTTAGAATCTGAGTGGCAGGAGGCAGACAGAAGGGTTTCCCTTTGTTTAGAGTACATGCCCTGGACCACCAAAGGAATTCCTTTTGAAGACAAGGCAGGACGGAGATCAGTATATCTAAACTGTGGCAATGCTGAGACCATACACTTTTTAGGTACCACTGTATTTTCCTCATGTGTAGTCTTGCATATGGTACGAGAAGGATGCAGGAGGCCATGTAACCCAAAGCCTGCAGGAATCTCCTTGCAGATAACTGAGTTAAAGTTGCCAAGGTTTTGAAAGTTGAAGCCAGCTGTAATTGTTTTCCGGATGTCAGAAATGACATCTGGGTTGAGGAGTTTAGAAGAGCACCCAGCAAAGTTATCTGTTGTGAGGGTGTCAAATTTGACTTTTTTATGTTTACAGAGAATCCCAGGAACTTGAGGAGGTTATGTACAAATTCTAGATGCTGGAGTAAGACATCCTTGCTGTCTGCCTGAATTAGACAATCGTCCAGATAAGGGTAAATTTGAATTCCCTTGAGTCTGCAGTAAGCTACTACTGGAGCCAGGCATTTGGTGAAGACCCTGGGCACAGTAGACAATCCATAGGGCAGCGCAGAGAATTGAAAGTGCCTCGATCCGGCCTTGAACCGGAGGTATTTTCTGCATTCCTGCCTGATGGGAATGTGTAAATATGCCTCCTTTAAATCCAAAGTTACCATCCATGCATCTTTGGACAGCATTGGAAGTAGCTGCTGTAGAGTAAGCATCTTGAATTTTGGACTCTCTAGAAAGGTGTTCAAGACTGACAGATCCAGAATGGGTCTCCATGAGTTTTGCTTCCTGGGGACTAGAAAGAGCCTTGAGTAAAAACCTTGTCCCATCTCTGAAAGTGGAACCAGTTCTATGGCTTTCATAGCCAAAAGAGCTTCCACCTGGTTTAAGGCCTCTGTCCATTGATATTTTGGAAGGTCTGGCCATCCGCTTGGCCTTGGGAGGGTATGAAAATGGAATTTGTAACCTCTTGAAACCACATCCAGAACCCACTTGTCTTGGGTTATACGAGTCCAAGTTTGATAAAAAAAGAGAGAGTTTTCCTCCGAGGGGGGCTTCCAGGCAAGAAGTTCCTGCAGCCTAACAGAGGGAGTCATTGAGTTGGTTTCCTATGAGTTTGTGACCTGTCCTCTCCCTCCCCTAGGGGTGGAAGCAGTCCATTGTCTTGGTCTATAAGAAGCTTGTGTTTGAGGCCTTCCTCTGGAGCGTCTATATCTACCCCTCTGAGGCCTGTCTGAAATGGGAAAGGACCAATTTTTAGAAGGCCAATTCCTGATAATTCTTGGTGGCTGTACTTGTAAGAAATCTTTAACTATTTGCATGGATTTCGCCTTATCCTCCATCTTTTTAATCACCTCTTCAGCTTTTGATCCAAACAAAACATTATGCTGAACAGGAGCATCCAATAATTTAGCTTTTACTTGTTCTGGCAAATTTTGTTCCTTTAGCCATGCATGCCTTCTAATGACTGTGCCGGAGGCAGCAGCCCTACAAGAAGCCTGCAGGGCATCAAATCCACAGTGTAAACCATGCTTCCCAACTTGTTCAGTGGCATGCAATAAGTCATGTAATTCCTTATCATCTGCACAGGCAGAAATGGAAGTAAGCTTTTGTTTTAAAACAGACAAGAGAAATTGCTGGTATTTCAGCATATGAAACTGACAGTTTAAAGCCCTAATGGATAAAGTAGCAGAAGTGTACACTTTTTTGCCCCATCTTTCTAAAGATCTAGAATCCTTTTCAGTGTAAATGGGATTTTTGGCAGAAGCGGCCTTAACTCCCTTAGGACCCTGAGAAATGGTTTCAGGGTCAGCAGAAGGGTTCTTGTATAAAAACTGGTGGGAATCAGGAACCCTGTAAAATCTATCAGGCTTAACAGGAGCAGGAGGAAAAGAGTCAGGGGGTTAAATTAGCCTCCGAGAAAGCATCATCCACAATATCCAAAACAGGAGGAATAGCCAGGGGTCTATGTTGGGGGAGAAGAAGAAAATCCCTTAGTCTTTTCTTAGATTTCGAATACTCCTGTCCTTCCCAGTGGAAATGTTCCCTCATTTCATGCAAAGTTTCCCCAAAAGAGAAATCCTCAGGGGGAGAAGCTGAAGGAATGGATTCCTCAGCATCAGAATCCTCATAAGGAGGGAAAGAATATTCCTGGTCAGAAGAAGAAACTGAAGAAACACAAGCCTGATCAGAGGAATCATAATAAACATCCTGCCTTGGCCTTTTATCTGGAGGGGGATGTGAACCCCTAATCATAGTAAGTAAATCCTCCGCCATCTTGAGTAACTGCTTCTGTGACTTGGGATCCGGTTCAGAAGAGGCCTGTGTTGCAGTCTTTGATTTAGAAGGAGTCTTTGCCTTTGTCTTTGGCTTTGCCTTTATTAGAAGCTGAGTAGGCCTGAAAACCCCTTCGGAAGCCGGTACCTGCACAGCGGCTCCGGACCCATCCGAAGGAGCATTGTCCGAAGGTCCTGCAATAGAAACATTCAAAGGCCTGGTTGGCTCCTCATGAGAGTCCGTTCCGGCCATCGGTTCTGAAATGGCCGACGACAGGGGCTGCAAAAGCACCTCACTGATGACGGCTGAACCTGAAGCTGGCTCCGCTTGTGCACTATCATAAGATTTGGACCTCGGAGGCCTGTCTTTATCCTTGCGACGTTTGTGAATTCCGGTAGCCGGAACCGTATCCGATGACATTTTGTAGTTAAAGCACCTACCGAAGTAATGAAAAGCAAAGTCGTACCTTCGTTTAATTGTACGTTGATTGAATCTAGCACAAAACCGACAACTAGCTACGTCGTGGTCAGGGCCTAAGCAAGGAATACAGTAAGAATGAAAATCCTTATGAGGTATCTGCTTCCCACATGAAATACAATTAACTTTTTCTGACATCGGACTGGAGCAAGAAAAAGTTTCCCCAACGGGGTACTTGGCTTTGAGTGGAGAAGAAAGTCTTCGGACTGAAGTATAACAGAAAAAATTGTCAGGAGTCAGCCGACCGGCACTTGTGAACTGCTATCACCGCACGGCATGGTTGAACAGCCAACGCCGGACCCAGACTTTGGGATTCTGGCTGACCGAGGACTGCCTGCCGGCAGGGGAGGACCCTACAGTCATGACTGCAACAGTGAAACACGATGAACATCGTCCAATGAACGGTCTACTAAATGAACTCACATTTCAGACAGCAATTAGCATAGAGAAATGGCCATGTAGCCATGGGGAAAATGTCCACTAAAGTCATTCCTTAACAGTCAATACAGGAAGCAACAATATCTTCAGAGAAGAACATTTTTAGCACACTGGATAATTTCTGAGACTCCTGGATAACAAATATTACAGCTACCAGCCTTTGTTTGGCGGACAGCTTCTGTTTTTTTCTAGACCAAAAGCAGATACACTGGCCACTCTTACATCCGTCCCACAGTCCTTCATAAAAAGCAAAGTAGTGGGGTACCATAGAATTTACAGAAACTGGATAGAGGGCATGTACAATTTGAATTGTGTGGGGGGGGGGTTGTTAAACTACAAATGAAATAAAAAGATGTAAATGGAGCAGTTGGGCACCAAAACAGAGCCATTTTCCTGTATAATGGAAACCTCAACTTTCTATATGATAAGATTCATAGAGCACTGGAATGAATGACAGAAAGATTACCAAGAAGCAATGTTTTATACTTATGCTGGTTCTAAACACACATGTGCTGTTGCTCTTAAAATGAACTTAACCTGCCTAGCAGTAAAAAGACTTTGCATTGTTTATGTTATCATGTAAGTTAGTGATTCTGTACAACTTCCAGTCCGCACATGTTAACAATATACTAAATCAGTGTTACAGTGGTCACTCAGGGGGGTGCGACTGTTGAAGGGTTACCATTTCTGCAGCACAAGAAAATGTGCAATTAGAATGATAGAAGCACAAACATAATGGGAAACAATGAGAAAACTAATAAAACAGTTAGGCAAGCAAACGGATTCATCTGAAACAGTAGCAATGACTGTTCCATATGAAAGACCCAAAACAAGATTAAATCAAACAGAGATTACATTTAAGACAATATCAGAAAGATTATACAAAATCCATCACTGTTGCTCAAATTTTCTGCTCTTTAAAATAAACAATTCAGAGGCTGTTACCGTTCACACATGTCAAATACGAAGAGGCAGAGCGATCCAAAAACAACTGGCCCTATCTGTTTCCAGTATGCTGAAATACGATTACGTTCGGTTTGGTCCTGTAAAATACAAGAAAACAAGTTTAGAAGCAATTCTAAGCAAATTAAAAAAAAAAAAAAACATGACAGATCCTTGTAGTGAGGTGCAATAGTTTTCCAGTCTTGGTGGATAAGACATCTCCCACCCATAACGAAAACATTAAACCACAGAGAAAACTGGTACTTTATGAGCAACAAAATTGCCAGCTGAGACACTCTAAAAATCAGGAAAAAAGAACCACAGTCTGTAGATGAGCTCGTTTAAGACTTTAATGTAATCAAGTACTTATAACTTGTTTAGAAGTCAATACTCTTTTTACAATGAAAAATGAAAGACACTAAACATGATGGGCACTTTTGTCCTTAAAAAGAGCTTCATCAGCTCTAACGCCAGTTTACATAATGTGCAGTATTTATTTACTTTTAACACACAGTTCATAGTTCATTCAAATCCTAGGATCATAAATGCATGTCAGACTGGTCAAGCAATAGGATAGGTCTGATCATTCATAACTTTTTCATATACAATGCTATTAGTAGCTAGAAGGTTTTTGGCTCGGGTACTGCATTCATAAGTGAACACTAGGATAACTTCCCCAAAGGGCAATTTTAAGCCTAGCCAATAATCAAAGGTCATCAAGCACTGTACCTTGTGTCTATGAACTAAAGATCGTAACCATTATGCCACACCCACCTATCATACGCGGCTAGGGCCTAATTGATACAAACAACAACTCTTGTCACTAGCTATGTACATCCATTAGTACTTAATCTTATCTTTGATGTGGTACGTTATTTGTCACATTTAAAATGGGCAGCAAGTACTAAGAAATATGTGACAACCAATCAAATCCTAATCCTCAAGTATTGTACTGTAATCATAACTGTATCTAATCAGGGCTAGGCTAGGAACCATCTAGCTCACCCTGCAACTGGGAGCACTTACCTTGTATCCCTTATATTTATAAAATACCACCCTTTCCATGAAAGAATGAATACAATTATCTGGAGATGCATCAATTACAAGTGTGTCATGAGATCTGAAAAGGGTCTTCATGTGCTAAGACAAACTACCGCATTCTTTAACAACTGGACAAGGTTAAATGAGGAAAGATAGAACAAGTCACATATGCTTGACCATCTGCCCACTACAGTGTAAAGACATGCATACTCACTGTGGGACAAGGGTGTAGGAACAGTCAAAGTACTTCAAAGATGAAGCCTAACCATTTGTGCTAGATTAAAACGTGTTTATCGAGTGTTTTAATAAATACAGCGTTCTCCAAGAGTTGCGGCTTTTTGTAGAAGTTTGTGTTTATCTCTGTTCGCATCAGTATCAGTGTAACAGAAGCAGCAGATACTTTGGGCTGGTGGTTAATGACAAATTATCCGGAAACACAGACAGCTCTCCTGTTTTACCATTGTGAGCACCACCAAAAACACATGCAACAACCTCTAATGGTAGAATAAATGGCTACCAAGATTGTACCAGCCATAAGAGTAAATGACTTCTGTATGTAATCACCAATATGTGAAAACTGGGAGTTTGAATTGTAATCAAAAGACTGTGGCATCTAGACAATGCCGTTTTTCTCTCCAACATGCAATTTCAGGCATGGTTTATATAAAGGCATATGGTAAACGTGGTGGGAACCGTGCCAAAAGTTGACAAACCTTGGGATGGAAGGGTGTGTGTGTTAAGCAATCTCTATGGTGTAAGAATAAAATCCTGACTATGCTGCAGACAACCTGTGTTTGAATAACTTGGTAGTCTGTAGTTGCTGCTGGGAAGGAAGAGAAGTGAATGGCTGTTGTCAGACTGCCCATCCTGAGCAAGGGAGGGAGTTGGCAGCATTAAGTTATGTTTTAGATAACACCCAGATGGGTGTTGCATCTATGGAGCACAGACTTAAGCAGCACATAGCAGACACATGGAACAAAAAATCCAGCATACAGAGGCACACAGTGGACAGTAGAAAGCTGGCTGAGGGAGGACAGGGGCATTCCACCAGGAGAGGTTACACTGGCCCACTCCCTACCACCTGAGCTCTCATTGTTGAGGCGACTGAATAGGCTAATAGGGCATTGCTGGCAGGAACAAATGGGCCAAAGAGCTGTCAGACTGGGAATGCTCAGCTCACACCCCCTGTTGAATAAATGGGCCAAATGCATGCAGGTAGATGGGCCATTGTGCTAGGTCCTACCAGGATACAGACAGAAAAAGATGAACATATATAAACATGGAAAACCTCCAATGGCTTATAAAGGCTATCCAGGTATGAACTTCAAAATGTGTGCTTGGGATGGAGCAACAGTCTGGGCAGCACCTACTTTGCAACAGACTATAAAGTAAGCAAACAGCAACAAGGAGAAAATTGGTCCCAATGTAGAAAAAAAGCAGGTTAAAAAACTTGAGAAACAACAATGGGACAACCACGGCAAAGCACATATATTTAATAGACAAACAGATGAGCGCTTTCGGAGATGCTTCCTTCATCAGATCAATACAAAAATATAAAATCAGTCTGCATAGAAATATATATGAAAAAACAATTACATTAATTAAAATCTTTCACTGATTAACATTTTCTAGCCTTTAAAATAGGTTTTAAAGGTATAAAACCATTTAAGTCTGGTGGAACATCAGCTCACAAACCAGCTATAACATCAACTCTCAAACTAGCTAGAGGTGGTGCTATAAAGAATGCCACAGAAGTTAAAGAGACTCATTGGATAGCTAAAAATATTAATGGACAGAAAAGGAACCAAATGAAGTGCATTTTAAATATCAGAGCCAATGATTTAAAAAGTTAGTAGAAAAAGAATACATGAATTAGAATAAATTTTTGTCATAAAAGTAGTAGGCAATAAGGAAATTATTTTTCTCCAAGAATCACTAACCTTAGACTCGGAGCAAAATTATCATCTAAAAAGAAGGGATGTGTGAGGTATGTAGCAAATGCAGTCAATATCATGCTTTTATTCTGCATTTCCACATGATGCAATACAGAAAATTGTAACACAGGAAACACATTAAACAATTAACCCACAATGCTATAGTAGAGAACATAATGCATGTACTGTTTAGCATGTAATAAAGGTAATACAAACAAAAATGTAATACAAGTAACATATGACAAGTGTTGTGGTAACTGTACAAAGTCCATCACAAAAGAATTCATGTTGCAACTACATCAGTTATGTTTCATTCAATATTTTGCAAATGAGACACGAGGATCCCAGAAACTGGTACCTTTTAGTGAGCTGTGTACCTCCAACATACAACAGCTTTTATTCTATTAAGATCACACACACAAAAAGTGCATTCAGACAATTCTCAGACTCCAAAAGAAGGTAGCCTCTTCACGAAAATGTTACTGGCTGAACTGCTGGACCAGCTCAAGATTTACACCCATGTTAAAAATGCAGAACGGCTACAGAGGCATGGCTTGGTGCTGAAAAGTGCCTATGAAGGACCATTTCAATTACTGAAAATAAACAAGCCAATACACACTGAAAAGGATGATGTATGTATGTGGTAATCATGCAAAAGATCTATGTACAAATACTTTTAGTAAACAGAGTGCTGTAATTACACTGCAAATTGGTGGGGGGACAAGTTTATTAATCATATTTCTGGTATACAAAAAGTGCTTAACGTTTTACAGTACAAAGAGTACAATGATTATACACTCCAGGCCTGGGGAAAATACAGGCTTGTTAAGCAACTGACACCAGAAAGGTGCTTAACCTTTGATTACACATCTCTCAGCATTAGTGTCATGGCAGAGCATTAACAGCAATAAGCTACCACAATAGAAGTGTGTTGGAAAGCCGATAAACACTTCACTTGAACTGTTAAAACTCATTCTTACTAAAACACAAAAAAACAAGGTGTTTATCAGACTTCCACCATACTTCTTTGGTGGCCACACACTGGGTGGCAGTGGGAAGACTGTTACAGCTTGATTTTACTATATTTTCTTTAACATTTGTAGTACCTGGAAGCTGGTAAGGTTCCAAGCACTACAAATTCTGCAATCATAACTACAGTTCTGTGATCTCAACATGGATGTCAAGATTTACCTTTCAAACTTCACTCTTGAGGCGAGTTTCCTGGCATCCCTGTCTCTAACACAACTAGTTACGATTAAATACCCTATGATAATGCTCTACATTAAGTACCTTTCAGTACTGTTAAACTCTAGTCTCATACTGAAGTAATCAGCAGTAACCATAACAGAATATGAACCATTTTCATAGCTTTAAAAGCTGCTTTAGTGTCACAAGAGTGTGACAGAGTAAAATGTCTTGCAGCTTTTAAAGCTATTGCTTCAGAGGCACACCACTTTAGCCCTATGTCTGTGTAGCAGCTCTAAGTGTTTCACAACTTTCAAAGGAGTAAAACACTTAAAACTACATTTTTTGTTTCTATAATTAGTAGTATATTGGAGCAGCTAAAGGTCCATGTATATTTGTTCTTAACGGTTATATGTTCTCAAAGTGGATGTCAAAATTCACTTCTCTAGCTTAGACTTGCTCTGAAAGTGAACTTCTCATCATTAACGTATTGAACATATCACGATTATTTACTAAGCTACTGATCTGTTGGAATAAGAAGCCCAACAGTGCATTCTCACTGTAATTGTTAGCCCTTGTATTTTGCAATATGAAGCTCCAAAAATAGGCTGTACAAATATAAGCAGAGTACTTACATTGGTGCTAAACCAGGGGTGAATTTGTGGTTTCTTATCCATTTGTCCAAGTTACATCTGACTAGAGTAAAAGAAGTACTCCACTTTACTGTGGTGGAAAAGCCAGTTCTATAGAAGTGGTATTCTCCGATACATACACATCACTCCAACATGCTCTGCTAATCTTGCAAAAGAAAAAGTCCCTTGAGTGGGTGTTTCTGAAACCACTGGACTTCAGAATGTGTAATAGGTCTGATTAGAGGATGCATCAACATTTAGATGACAACCCTTTGACACAAGCCATGCAATGAAGGATTTCCTTATAAAATACTGGACACGTGGTGATAAAAAGGATGGTTTACTGTCAACACATCAGGTTCCCAGATCTCTAACTACAGGAACTTAGTTTGCTATAATCACAGAACCAATCAAGTCCTCCAAGTTGGATATCAACTAATCAAGTTAACTTCTTAACAGGAGTAAGAGAAGCAAATGCCATCGGGCAACATCATTTTACCCCAGAATGAAGGAAACACTGGCAGACAGAAGTTCATATTCACCATCCCTAAAAAAAATTCCAGACAAGCAGCATAAATCTTTAGTTTTATTATGGTGATCAGAAGAATAGGGTTTGGCAGTTGGAGCAGAGTGTTAAGGTTGTGACCTGTACTTCCCATGGTAAAGGGTTGGATTCTCTTTGCCTTCATTTGCCTACTGTATGACCTTGAACAAGTCCTTTAATCAGACTGCGCTTGGCAGCAACTTGGAATTTGAGCTGCACTTCTAAATGGTACCCCAGACTGCAAGCCAAGTAGCTAATTATTAAATTATTATTTTCTCTGATGACCTCTCTATAAATCCTAAAAACTTGAAAGACTACTACTTTACACTTTGTCTGGCCATTGGATCAGAGGGTTAAGGCTGTGACCAGTAGCTCCTGTGGTACAGGGTTTGATTATCTCAGCCCTCATTTGCCTACTGTGTGATTTTTGAGAAAAGTCAATCACACCAGACAGTGCTTGATGACCCCCGGTAATTTGGGCTAGCTATCTCAATGGTCTCATGGACCACAAGCCTAGTAACTAACTATGAAGCTATGTGGAGTCTACACATAACACAAATATAATGCAGAGAGTAAGCCAAGAAATCATCCACTTTCAGTTGGATGAGATGGATGCCTTAGCTGAACCACTATCAACCATCTAACTTCTCATCTCAAAGATAAGAAAAAAAGGTATGAAGTGAACCAGGCCCCAAGATAGGAAGAAACTTAAAGCAGATTATTCACATGAAAAGTTGATAAAGTGCCACAACTTGTACAACCACAGATATTTTTTGAAAACCATGCATCTACATTAATCTTCCCAATTTGGTCACCAAATCACCAACAGCCACTGCATATGTGCAGACTCGGCCAACTAAGACAGAGATTCTGCTCTGACATTAAGATTTGGTTAAAAAAGCTTTTCTTTTTTAAAAGTTATAACTACTTGACTTTAGCAATTTCTTCAAAGCTGAAATGGTGATTGCAGTCTTAGCACAAAAAACATCAAGGCATCTTGTGAAGATTTTTTTTGCCTTGCCAGACTGGACAAGATCACCACAGTCAGTCAGGTTCCCCAATGATGGACTTTATAATGCTTCTGTAACATAATTGTGGGAAATGTACCCCAACATTCAATATCCCATCATATACAAATTAATGAACTTAGAGAAATTTATTGGTAGCCTTAAATCAGTGAATCGGGTTTTGTTAAACAGTAAGGGACAAAAGAAAACCTCTCCAAAATTGTCTTCAGACTAGGAATTGCTCCAAGATTTGTCAAAATTATTCTTTTCAAGCACAAATGGAGATGAATCAGAAAGGCAAATTGATACTGCATTATGAGAGGTCCTTTATGTTTACATTAAGAGAAAAGATAAAAGATATTTAATGGGATAGTCTAGAGTATCCTGGTATGTACCCACTCAACACAAGAGCAATAAAATAAACCTCTCAACATCACTTGTACACGAGTCGCTTAAGGAGGCCAATGTCCTAACTAGACTATCAAATAAGATGTAGGTATGACTCAAACAAGACAAAAAATGAATATGAAATGCACAAGTGACAGTAGCAGTTCTCAACTTTTTAAAAAGAAGACACACTACAATGCTCACTCACACAAAGCTAGTTTAACAAAGCAAAATGTGAAAGTTAACTGTGTAACTGCTGTATTTTCTAATACATAGTACTCCATTTCCACAAAGGACAACATACGGTAACAACTCCGAAATGTACAGCACCTGGAAGCTAGGAGGAGGAATGTCTGATGGTAGGAGGACACTTTAATTTGTTGTCACTCTCACCTTTTTTTTTTTTTTTTCTGTACTCAGCAACTGCTTCTACAAAGAACTACAAGTACTTCATAGGCACCAGTTCTAAAAAAAAAAATGTGTACTTGTATATTCCACAGACTATTTTAATGAGTCATGCAAAAACAAAATGTGCCTTTTCCAAACACACTGGCCAAGTTTTTCTTTTTTTCAGTAACATCCTGTTATGAAAATCCCACATGGTCTGGCAATATTTATAACATCACTCACTGCATTTTCCTCTTCTTATTAACATAAGCAATTTGTCATCAACAAAAAATGTAGAATCTTATCACACAGTAGACAGACCTCTCAATGATGTGCAACTTTTCAAAAAAAATTTCAGCATGGTTTCCTACTGCACTGAATTCCACAACCAGCTATTTTTGCCCATGTCACCCTGGATGTCAAAAGTGTCTCTGTAAATACACAGAGTAATGGAAAAAACTACTCTAAAATCAAATCGCAATGGGTTTCTAAAACAGCCAGAATTATAAACAGTCTCCAGGAACAAGGAATCTAAAGGGGAATTACATGCAAGAATCATCCACTGTTTTTTGGGGGTCCACTTTGTAATTTCAAAACCCCAAAAACTTGAGTTTTGAACATCAAACTCAAAACATTGAGATTTTGGAATCTCGAAACTACAAATTGGTGCAAAAAAAAAAAAAAAAAAAAAAAAAAAAAAAGGGAAAACTAAAACAATGTTTTTGCAGGGGGGCAAGACACCCAACACCTCCCGCACCCCCTGCAACTTAAATATACCACCTCCGAGATCGCGCTACAGTGAAGAGAATGGTAATGCTCCCATTACACTTGCCATTCTCTCCACTGTAGCTCGATTTCGCACATGGTATATTTAAGTTACAGGGTGTGTGTGGGGGGTGCGGGGGGGGGGGGGCTTGCCCATCTGCAAAAACAAGTTTTATTTTATTTATTTATTTTTTTTTTTACTTTGTAATTTCAAGATTCCAAAATCTCGAGTTTCTGGGATCGGTATTTTGAAACTCGAGATTTTGGGGTTTCAAAATTACAAAGTGGACCCGTTTTTTGCACACTTCTCACCCCATACCCATCACTGGAGTCATCAAAGCCACTTCTGTAGCAATATTAACACATGGGCAGCATTCTGTCAGCCACAAGAGGGAGGTATCTTGTGTACTATGGATTCCAATGTGCCCCATGAAATTTCAAAAATGCACAAAAGTAGGCATGCAATGCATGATACAAGGGCAGCTGCCATTTTCCAAAGGTGAGATAACAACCCTTATGTCCTTGTAAGCAAATTCATCCAAGCATTCTGTACTCACTGGTGATCAATACTGAAACTGCAACCCCTCTCTCCATGATATACATTACCATTTTCCACAAAAAAAGGAAAGGAGAGTAATGAAAGCGTTGCAGTTTGCCTCCCTCCAGGTAACTCCTGCAGTGCCCAGGGCTGGTAATCAAACCCAGGTAATTTCCAGTACTCCAGCCTTCTATGATACAGTCAACACCTCACATTAAATGTTAGGGATATACCATATTACCACACGCGCAGTTTCACATACGATTTCTCACAAATAGTACTGCAGAAAAAGAATGCAAAAAGAAACAAAAAAGTGTGGCTAATTCACTCAAGACTTGCCATATGGAAAGTTTTCCTCGGATACAATAATTTCTCAGATTACTTGCATCATCATCATCATATCCAACATATTCCCAATCACCTAAATGAGGCAACTGGAACAGAAGCAGATAAATCAAGTACAATAAAATCTACAAGCAGAGTATCATGAGAAGAGAATTCTTGAAGGTCTTCTATTCCAACACAGGCACCAATACCTAGAACCTTCTAAAATGTAGCATTTAATAGCTCAGCATATTCTCCCTTGAAAACAAAGTAAAATAAGACATGTCCATTAAGTACATTGGCTACAGTCCTAAACAAAATAGAAAAGCACTGCTATGCAAGACCTGCAAGACCTTTCCATAACAGTAGATGTCCTACTTCTCACTGCAGTATGCGTTACAATTGGGAAAACCCGCAGGAGGATAGCCTAACATCTGGCCAGCATACTAGAGCCTTTAGACTATCCAAGCATTGTACGTCATCAGGTGCATGTCCAATTTACAAGGTGCAAGGTACATATGAGATGTATGGAAACTGAATCCTCAAAACTGGAGTGCCCCAGGACACTTGGAGCAACCCCAGGGAAATAGCAAGCCCATCCAGAAGGGGAAACAAAGGAAGATAAGTATGCAAAAGAAATCCCCCTTGGCCAGCAGTAGGACAACAGGAAAATAAAAAGGGGGACCAACTAAATACTGCAACGGCAAGTGGGATATCTACTGTTTTAGTAAGATCTTACACAACTATACTAGGTCCTTCCTTGTTACTGGTACAGTATTTTCTATACTTGCCAGAGTACCAAAGTTACTGTAAAGTATGGAAGGAGGAAGGCAGAGAAAATCCCTCCGTAAACTCATGAAGGATAGCCCTATAAAATCCTGCCCTGGCCATGAGAATGATATTCAACTTCTAGTCCTTGTTGAAGTGTAGACAGTAGACCAAGTAGCAGCTTCCAAGATGGATCTAGTATACAGAATTCAAAAAAGAACCAGAGAAGGCATGAATCAAAGAGGAAAGCTGCTTGCCATGAAAAGCATAACAGAAGAAAATGGCCTTAGAGATCCAGGAGGACATGGTCTGCTTAAACACTGCCAAACCCAATTTCCTGGCATGAAAGAAAATAAAAACATGTGTTTTGCCCTACCAAAGTAATTTTGGAGCTATATAAACCTGAGTTGTGTAGTACCTTCTCATAGTCTGACTCTGGAGAAGGGAGAAAGAGGAGGAAAGATGAATAGACTGATTCATGGACAAATCATTAACCACCATGGGCATAAAAGAAGCATTAGTACAAAGAGACACTATCGCCACGAGGGCTTGGAGTTCAGAAACTCTTTGCCGAAGAGCCACCAAAAACAGTCTCTTAAGTGTTGCCAGTAAGAAAAACCAGGCTCAAACTGGGAGAACAAAATTAAGGTCCCAAGAATGAGAAATATGCTTTCTTTCTTGGGGGCTGGATAAGAAAGACACCTTTTATTACCTGTTTGAAGCAAAAGGTGGACTCAAAGGTAGACTGGCAGAAATGTCTGATGTATGAGCTTTAACAGAACATGCTAAATTAGTATAGAGTACCCCATTAATGGACAATGTCCAGCACCTCTCTGTGAAGCATCCATTTGTGAGGATGTGTTCTGGACCTGCTCACAGAATATGCCACTAGTCTGTGCTCTGAACAGATACAAACCACCTGAAGAGCCAAGTGATGGTGGATTGTAAAATCCCAAGCTTGAAGAGCGAGCCTGCAAAGAAGGTAAGACTTTGTGCCCCCCTGCTTGTCGATGCACTACTTGCCTGTGGCTAGAATCAGGTCATCCAGATAAGGGGATATTTGAATTCCCTGAAGTGTGCAGAAAGCTGCCACAGGGATCAGACATTTGGTAAATACCTTTGAAGTTGTAGAAAGACCAAAGAGTAAAAAAGAGAACATATAAGAACAAACCAAAAAAAATATTCTGAAGGGAGGGTGAATAGGAATACAGATGTAAGCATCTTTAAAGTCTGGGAAAACAACAGAGACAATGTCCTTGAGAAAGGTATTGAGATAAGACAGGTCTAGATTAGGCCTCCAAAACTCTTCCTTCCTGAGACCCAGAAACATTCTGGAATAAAAACCTGCTCCCTGTTAAGATAAGAGAACAGGCTGTATGGTTCCTTGGGCCATGGGAAAATGTGAAAGTTGGCAGACAGACAGCTAAGGGAGACCAGAAAATGGAAAGAGGGACATCCAAGCTTTAACATAACTGTGATGACTTGTGGAGAGAACCCAGGCATCTGTGGTTATCTGTTTACCAGGAAGGAAAGGGTTAACGGGAGGGAAAGATTAATATGCAATGGAAGACGGAAGGATGGACGTCAGAGGCAGATTTAAAAGGAAAAGGGGTGTGACCTTTAGAACTCAGTTTATCTCGGAAAATCTACTTGGAAACCTTCTTACTTCTAGCAGGTTGCCTTGGCTGCCAATAAACAAAACATTTCAAAGGATAGTTCCTATGGAACTTGGGTAGAAAAGAAAATTTGCTTGAGGTCCTGTATATCCTTGCCCTTATCCTACAGGGTTTTAAACAATTCTGGAGTAGCAGTGCCAAAAACATTCTGGTTGTCTAAGGGAGAAAATAAAACTTTCACCTTGATGTTCTTTGGTAAAACCTTCAAGTGTAACCAGGAATACCTCCTCATAACAGAACCAGCTGCAGCTGTCCTAGGAGTTGCATCATAGCTGCACTTAACGGAGAAGTGAACTACCAGAAATGCAGAACTCAGGGGAGAGAGAAAGAGCAGAGGTTTCTGTCCAAATCAGGCATGTCATTCAATACTCCCCATTTTCAGAGAGGAGCCAGGACATATCTAGTCATGTGGGTCTGACAATTAATGGCCCTAGGAACTAAAGAAGCAGAATTATACACTTTGTCCCCCATATCTCTCCATAGCATGGCTGTCCTTGCCAGAAGGCAGAAGCTAGAAAGAGCAAAGCAGTTTGGATGGTTCATCTGTGGACATGGAAACAGCAGCAGGATCAGATGACTGACTTTTATACAAGTATTTATGATCTTCAGGTACTTTACAAAACCTGTCTGTCTTCTTTGAGGCCAGTGGTTGAGAGTTGGGAACCTGAGAAACTGCTGTGTGTCTAGCAGGGCAGCCAAGACTGGACAGACTGCAGAAGGTCCAAGTGAGTCCATTTGCAAGAGTTCATAATATCAGTTTTGAACCTTTGATAGTTGGAAACAATCTCACTTAGTGTTCCATCATATGGACCACTGTTATCCCCAAAGGATACTTCCTCAAAAGGAGAGTCAGGAGACAATGAATCTTCATCAGACTCCAAAGCCAAAGTAGAATGTATTTGTGAGGAATATGCTACAGATTCTTCACTAGGGTCCAACTTATCAGAAGAATCAGAATCCCTAGGTCTCTGAGGAGCTGGATGACCAGGGGAGAAGCAGTAAGGACCATTCCCTGTGGGGATTTCAGAGCCATGAGGGCATTAAACAGCCCCCTGAGTAAAGTCTACCCACTCTTTGTGAGGATACTTAACTACAGTAGCCACATGTTTGGTTTTCTTTTTCTTTTTTAAAGGAACATCCACTTTGACAAAATCAAGGAGGTTCAGACCCCTGCCTGGATTCAATGACAGTACCTGTCACCTCTTTCCTAACAGAATTTTGGGAATCAATTTAGGCCCCCCTTCAGATATCAGCCATAGCTACCCCTCTAGATCTGTACCAGATGTATGAACACCCTCAGTGGGCATGTGAGTGGGCAATTCTGTCAGCCTCCAACTGGGTTGTTTGAGGGAACTGGTGTCAGCACTGGCTAGTCCTCAGGTTCTTCATCCAATCAGAGGGAGACTGCTGGTGGAGGCTGGACAGCAGCAGATTCAGTGCATGCTTTAGTTTTTCATAAGAGGTGGCTGAACTTCAGGGCAGGTGGATTTGGCTATGGTACCCTGGGGTCAATAACTTCAGATGCTGGTTTTCCAGATAAATAGAAAGGTATGGCAAATGGCTGTGGAGTGTCTTGGAGACAAATGCCGGACAGATATCACACCATGTATTGTCATGCATAGTACCTAAACAAAAAAGGCACTTCATGTTTGTCTTTACGTGGAATCTGCCTCCCACACAGACATTTCCCTCCTTTCCTGGATGACATGAAAACAAACTTCAAGGAGTAAGCAAGAAAGGAAGGAACCTGAAAGGGGCACTTCTCTTTAGAAGGCTTGGTAGATTAACCAGTTCAGTAAGTGGCATAAAGACCAAACACAGAAGCAGCATTTGGACTGACAGCAAATAAATCTTGAGAATTAGCCATCTGTGCATCACAATGTACCTTATTCCTTGCACATACGACACAAGTCTAATGTACGACACTAGAAAGGTTTAAAGGATGTGGAGAGATCCTGCTGAGGATAGTCCAAGTATAAAGAATACAATGGTGATAAGGAAGGACATTTTTTGTAGAACTCTCATTCTCTTATTATTACTGTTGAGATTAGGAAGACAAGACATAGATGCTACATGCAATGAGTAGATTGCGGACAGGTATGCTAAAAATAATTAATGATCTCTGCATGAGGAATCCACTTAGCCTAGATTACATCATTAATCTAAACTGAGAAAGATATTCATTATAATTCTCTTAAAATGTTTGGATGGTGAATATACTTTTTTGTAGATTAGATTATTATGAAAGGAAAGATCTGATTAAGGCTTCTCTTCACAGTATACAGGATCAAATGAAAAAAAAATGGATTAAATACCAGGAAAGAAAGCTAGACACAAGAAAAAACAATCTGTAGAAGTAATTTCAAGAGAAAAAGTCATATAGTTTCTGTTTAATCATCTTTTGAAACTAAGTTTACAGCATGGGAAGGAGTCCAGCTTGGTCTCTAGAGTTACAACAGCCAGTTCTTAAAGGAATAGGTAGAACGGAAGGGAAAGGGAGAATTAATTAATCTCAAAAGTAAGTAAAATAAAAAAAGTTTCAAAGCAGCTACAACAGAAGTAAACATTTAAAGAAATAGTTGCCCCCAGATTCATGCTAAGAAGGGTATAAACGTAATACTGCAGAAAATGAGTTAAAAAAAAGAAAAGATAATCAAGACGCATCAATCAGACCTATCACTGAGCACATCACCACATTCGGTATGTACCCAACCAAGCACAGACATCAACTGGAACACCCACATACGTTTCTCACTAAAAGAATACATGGAGTAATGTGTCCTATGCAAACTGTCTCCTACATGCTGTTGAGGGGAGATCTATGTCCACTCTGATGGCCCTCCTACATATCTGCAAAACAAACACTAGAATTACCCATTCTAAAGACTTGAACCTTGCCTGTGATATCATAGGACCTGCTGGAAAGACTAGTTTATCACAGAGGAGTACCCCTTCTCTGGAACAGGCACCCATCCATGTGAAGCACAGTTCCTCCCTAACCCAATTCAAGTATAACCTGGACAACTGGATGGGGAGCAGGAAATTCATCTCTGGTTTGGCATATGTCTCTAATGGACACAGGCAGCCCATATATGGTTCATCTCCTAGTCTTCTGCTTGTAAATCTTTCATCTCCCAAGCCCCTGCTTACACTTAAGCCAGGATATCAGAACTTGTCAAAGATTTGGGATGCATAGCTAGGCTTAAAAAGGCCCTAGTGGTCATAAGCCTAGCACAAATCTATGAGCCTATAAAGAGATGTTATCGGGAATTTTTTAAACTACCAGTATGAAAATTGAATAGCCCTCAACCACAACTCTTCTGGTTCCCCATGTAAGGGGTACATAAAGTAGGAGTCTCTAGAAAAGATCAAAGTATTTTTAATGCCATTATATAGCGACAGAGCATCTGAGAACTCTGGCAAACATTCTGTGAAAGTTAGAAGACTGCATACATTTTTCTGAATGAAAATTACTGACAATAGAGAAATCCTGCTCATTGCCACTCACTGGTCCCTATGACTGAGTGAACCATTATGGGCAAGCTGTAAATATAGTCTGGCATTTATCAGGATATTGACAGAAACAAAATAACTAAAGCTATGACAGAACCTGATAACTTCCAGCTATGAAACTTAATTTTCCTATAATTTCATCATCTAGAATGATTTAGTTTTTGAAGATGGACAGACTATGGCAAGCTTTAGACTTTAACCTTCCAGTTTCTCTTATTCCACTACAAATGAGGAACAAACAATCACATTTACCCTCCTCCACTCTATCATTATGAAAGCTCCTTGTGGTTTATCGTGGGAGTCTCCTTAAACTGAACGTGGATTACCAACACAGACAATATATTCATACTTGCTGATTTAAATGTCTGCATAGCATCTTGGGATGGAGTTTATGATGCATCCTCTAGCCTTGGACAAGCAAAAGCTAGAAGAGTAGAACTTACACTGATTTGCAACTTGATCACTGTTCACCATACGGAATCACTTCTGGTACATTTTCTATACGTGCAGGAGGTAATTGATCGTTTTTGGCCTTATAATTTTTTCCACAGTTATGCAACTGTGAAGCTATGGTGTGGGTGGGGTTGCATGGGGCATCCCCTGAAAACATTTTTTTTGCCTTCATCCAGCAGGTGCTTATACCTATCTGCTTCAGCAGGTTAAAACTTTGAAGAAATGTCAAAAGTGGTTCCGCTACATCTAACATTACATTGCTCAATCTAGATAAGTTAGAAGCAGCCCTCTTAGGCAACCGCGCTAGAAAGGCTTTATTAATGTAACAGGACAACTATTTCTCCCTGAACAGAAAGTATAGAGACAATGAGTATTTCGATGAGCTGCAACTACTGCCATCAATTTGGCATTCTGGAAAGGACAACCTTATACCTGGAGTAACACACCTGTACTGCTTTAAATAGCCCCTGACTAGTGTAGCAACAAAGTCTTGCTCCAGTTATAGGGACAGTGTTAGAAATCAGCTTTATAGTATGGCAGAAGTTAGACAGCACCTTTGGTACTGAGGGTCAAAACAAGGTAGAGAATGGTATGATGGACAATGTAGAAGAGTGAAAAACTCAACCACATGTTGAAACCATCAGAAAGGTCATAAAAAGGAAGACTAAATGATACACAAGCAAGACGTGAGTAGTGCAGAAACACGCATGTGCTATTAATGCTCTTTGACATTATATTGAGCTAGCGTCGATTAAATTAGAACTCCGCCCTAAGAAATTTCTTTCATCATGTATTCCCCCTTAAAGGTCTGGTAATGGCATCTTTGGTGACTATATACAGTAACGGACATCAGAATTAAACATAATTTGGCACAGAATGTTAACCTTTACAAAAATTGCTTCACAGAAGAGGAAAATACTTCCAGCTCTTGAAGGTATCCCTAGAGAAATATAAAAAGGAGAAAATGGTATAAGGAAACTACGGTCTTGATTTACAATAAAAAAGGTGACAACAGTCAATGATGCACTAATAGTTCTTTTAAATAATTTGTTAAAGAAATCAGAAAGTGTGATGCAGACAAAACTTTCAAATAGTTCTAAAGAATAACCACATTATGGCAATGGCTACTTGTAATAAAAGTAATCACTGAATGCAACTAGTGCACTTAGTAGTTATACTGTTTGAAATGTCTCAGTATCTCAAGAAGAGACAAAGGAGTCTTTACATATTTGTAAGCTTACTTAACTTTAAATACATTTGTTTTTAGGTTTAGGTTTAGCATTAATGAGTTTGTGCTAGACTGTTAAGTTACGGTTAGTGTTTTAAGGTAATTATTACCAGTGGGTTAAAAAATAAAATGTAGTATAAATTTTTTTTTATCCAGGTAAAAAGGTACAAGAGTTTTTTTTTTCCTTCTCAATAGGACCATAAGTACTTTTTATTTATATTTGATTTCTTAAATGAAGCAACAGACTAAGACAGATTTTCCTGAAGTGTTCATAACTCACACACTGTATTCACATAAGGTACGCAGGTGAGTTGCATCTAAGCTCACATTATTGGTATCGCACAATCTAGATTTAGGAAAGAGTTCATACACACGAGAAAATCAGAATACTGGGGCACTGCGAAAGCAGTGTTACTAGAGGGAGCATCTAAGAAGCCATCTCACTTCCAGGCTCTCAAGCCAGAGCAATGACCGCAATATTCTCCATATCCTTTCCACATTAAGCAGGTCTCCATCCCATATTACAGCCAGCTGTCATACCCTCCTCCATGTCACCCTCTTCCCACAGTTGAAAAATAGTGGACTTGGTTCTCACCAATATTGCCAACCTATGTTCATCTCCTACAGTCACATGGTCAATGGTCAAATCTGACCAGCGTTTGGTAACACTGAGGGTAAAGCCTGACTTATTACAAACTCTCGGTCTTTACAGACTAGTCTACGGCAAATGTAATCCAGCTTATTAATGACCTGATGAAATTTAGGTGCCCTTTTCACCTTGACCCCATCTCACATGTTGCCATACTTGTGGAAAATTTCTATGGCCACCTCAAAGCATGCAGTGAGGCATCTGTACCCATAAGACATAAATACAATGGCAAATTCAGGAAAAAACAATAGTAGAACACTAGCATAAACAAACTATACAATAAGAAACTCAGCCCATAGAAGCAAACTTAATACCCCAACATCAAGAGATGAACTCTAAACCCAACAAAGAATTCAGAAACAATACTAAATCCTCTAAAACTAAGCAGTAATTGAGAATTGTTACCTCAGACAGCCACAAAGCCTACTTCAGCTATGTGAGAAACCTTAGAGGTAATGCCCTCCAATGCTCACAACTAATGCAATAACAATTACTTACCCCTCGAGGACATAGCCTACAAACCAGTAGACAGGTTCAGCTCTAACCTCTCTCTTCATAACTTCCCACAACTTATTAGTATACTCACACCAGAGCAGGTCCAGAATGCTCTCTCCAAAGCCAAAAAACAATTACTGCACGAGTCTTGATAATGTGTCAGGCTGTCTTCTTGTCGGCACCAGACAATAACTAGAAGACTTGCTACAAAATCTTTTCAGCCTCTGCAATGTACTTGAATTTGTGCCTAAGGAATGAGGAAAGTACAGTTTTGTACCTACCATAAATGTAGATGTTCGAGTGTTCACACTGCTGCAGTCATTACACTTGGGTTATCCTGTCGTCAGGCAGTCCTGCAGTCAGCCAGAATTCCAAAGTCTTGGTCCGGCGTCAGTTGCTGTTGCTTCTTCCCTGACGTCAGTGTGCCAGGGGTATATAAGATGCATCAGACGCCATTTTCTTCAGTTTTTCTTGCCCCAGATGTCAGGTGCCCCCAAGTAGGTAGGCAATACATATTGCTAATAAGAAATATACATATAAAATAAAAAAACAGTACCTTCAGTTACAAGCAAATACACCACAAAGGTTGTATAGGATAGAAAGGTATAGATAAGTCCAGCTAGTTCAGAGGGGATGGAGGGAGGGTAACCTAGACTGCAGCAGTGTGAACACTCGAACATCTACATTTATGGTAGTTACAAAACTGTACTATGTTCATCGTGTTTCACTGTTGCAGTCATTACACTTGGGTAGAATCCCAAAGCTAAGGTTGGGTGGCTGGTCTATAAAGAATTAGGATTGGCTATGAGGCCTTGCAGAACTGCAGTGGCAAATCCTGCTCTGGATTTAGAGTAAGAGGCAGGTGGTAATGCTTAGTAAAAGTGTGCACTGAACTCCAAGTTGCAGCCTCCAAAATTTCCTTGGTAGGTACTCCTCTGAGAAAGGCTGTTGAAGTGGCTGTTGCCCTGGTGGAATGTGGCCTAATGTTATTTGGGACTGATTTTCCATGCTGTGTGTAGCAATAACTAATACAGTGTCCTAACCATTTGGATATAGTCTGCTTTGAGATAGCCTTGCCCTGTGATCCTGCAGCATATGCTACAAACAGTTGCTCAGTTTGCCTGAAAGCTTTTGTTTTGTCCAAGTAGAAGCGTAGCTGCCTGTGTATGTCCAAAGAATGCAGAAGTTTCTCCCCTTTATTCTGGGGGTTTGGATAAAAAGTTGGCAAATGGATGGTTTGGTTAAGAGCCACACTAGATATCACCTTTGGCATAAAGGTAGGGCTTGTCTTTAAGGAAACCCTGTCCTGATAAAAAATTATAAAAGGTTCCACTGCCATTAATGCCTGTAGCTCTGAGACTCTTTGTGCTGAAGTTACTGCCAGGAGCAGAGCTGTTTTCCGTGATAAAAATTTTAGATCGGCTGTATTGGCTCAAAAGGTGGTAGGGTCAGTTTTTCCAAAACGAAATTGAGGTCCCAAGATGGTGTTGGTGCTCTCCGGGGCGGTCTTATGTTTTTAGCCCCTATGAGGTACTGCTTTAGCAAGGGATGAGAGAATAAAGGAAGATCTATGTTGTAATGTGCTGAAATGGCAGAGGCGTGGATCTTAATTGATGAGAAGGATAGGCCTCTGTCCAGTATCTCAGTTAAGTATTGTAAAATCTGAGGAATGTTTGGAACAAGAGGGTCAAGGCTTTGACCTGGTTCCAGGCGCAGAATCTCTTCCATTTTTCTGAGTAAGGTTGCCTGGTGCTAGGCCTCCTGGCCTCCAAAATGACATCCATAACAGCTTTAGAGAAAGGTGTTGCCTGTTTGACTAATGAATCTGCCATGCAGCCAGGTTTAGGGTTTTGAGCTGACCGTGCAGGATCTGATTGTTTTGTTGAGTCAGAAGGTGTGGAATTTGAGGCAAAATCCATGGTGGGCCTTGAGCCAAGTTCCTTAAGATAGTGTACCAGTGCTGGTGTGGCCAGTCTGGAGCAATCAGGATCATCTGTGGTTTTTCTTGTCTGGCTTTTAGGAGTACCTTTGAAAGGAGAGGCAGTGGCGGGAATGCATAAACTTTTAGGTTTTTCAAGCTGAACAAAAGAGCATCCACTTTCCATGCTTGTTTGTGATAAGTCCTTGTGCAGAATTTTTGTAGTTGGCAATTCATTGGGGAGGCAAAAATATCTATGTCTGGGCATCCCCATTTTTGCGTTAACATGCTGAAGATTTGTGGATTCAATTTCCATTCGTGAGGGTCCATGATATTTCTGCTTAGATCGTCTGCCAGAGTATTTTTCTTTCCTGGCAGGAGCTGTGCTTGCAGGTGAACTTGATACGTTAGAGCTGTGTTCCACAAGGTCATGGCTTGCCTGCATAAGGGATAAGAATGAGTGCCCCCTTGCCTGTTTATGTACCACATTACTGTGGTGTTGTCTGTCTTTAGTAATAATTGCCCTGGATGCAGAAGGTCCCTGAAAGCTGTTAGGGCATTTTGAACAGCCAACATCTCTTTTTGATTGATGTGAAGATGCATTTGGTCTGTGGTCCACTTGCCCTGAATGCATTTTCCTGCCATGTGTGCTCCCCAGGCGTAATCCGAGGCATCTGTTTTTAGAGTTTGCCTGGTTGTGGGTTGGGTAAAAGGCTGACCCTTGTTTAGGTGACATGCCTGTGCTCACCATCGAAACTCCTGTTGTAGGCAGGGAATCATTGACATTACTGCTTCTAAACTGTGAGAGTGTTGAGTCCAAACACTTTTTAGGTACCATTGTAATTTCCTCATATGCAGTCTGGCATATGGTATTAGTAGTATGCAGGATGCCATGAATCCCAGGGCCTGCAGAATTTTTCTTGCAGGGAGATGGGACTTTTTTGCCAGTAATTGAAAATATTGAGTTAGTTGAACTTGTCTGGTGTGATGTAAGCCATCTGGGCCGTTGTATTTAAGCTGGCACCCAGGAATATAATCTGTTGCGAGGGCACTAGTTTTGGCTTCTTTTCATTTACTGTGTACCCTAGAGAAATTAGCAACCTTTTTACAAATGCAAGATGCTGTAGAAGAATGTCCTTTGTCTCTGCTTGAATGAGGCAATCGTCCAGGTGTGGATATATTTGAATTCCTTTTTGTCTGCAAAATGCAATTACTGGTGCCAGGCACTTTGTGAAGACCCTGAGCACAGTAGATAAGCCAAATGGCAGTACAGAGAATTGGTAGTGCATTGTACCAGCTTTGAATGTGAGGTATCTTCTGCAATTTTGTCTGATAGGGACATGCAGGTATGCCTCTTTGAGGTCCAGAATATCAAGCCAGGCCTTCTTGCCCAGCATGGGTAGAAGCTGCTGTAATGTCAACATTTTGAATTTTGGAATATCCAGGTAAGTATTCAGAATTGAAAGGTCTAGTATGGGCCTCTAGGCTTTGTCCTTTCTGGGGACAAGGAAGAGTCTTGAGTAAAATCCTTGTCCTTGTTCCTGTTGTGGTACTTTTTGAATAGCTCTCATGTCCATGAGGGTTGAAATTTGTTTTTGTGCCTCTGCCCATTGATTTTGTGGCAGGTCTGGCATTCCTTTTAGCCTTGGTAAAGTATGAAAGTGGGACCTGTAACCTTGACACACAATATTCAGAACCCATTTGTCTTGGGTGATTGTTTGCCAGTTTTGAGAAAAAAGTGCTAGTTTTCCCCCTAAGGGGGCTTCCAAAAGGGACGTGCTTGGCGTACGAAGGGGAAAGTCATTGTGACTGTTTCCTGTAAGGTTGAGACTTGTCCTCACCTCCTTTTGGGGTTGAGGTGCCCCACTCCTCACCTCCTTTTGGGGTTGAGGTGCCCCACTGTCATTGTCTGTTTGAGCCTTGGGGTTGAGATCTGCCTCTTGGGCATCTGTATCTGCCTCTCTGTGGCCTGTCTGACACTGGAAAGGACCAATTCTTTGTTGGCCAATTTTTGCTAAACCGAGGTGGCTGTACCTGTAAGAAATCCTTGACTGTTTGCATAGATTTAGCTTTATACTCCATTTTCTTTAACACCTCTTCTGCCTTAACACCAAACAAGGTATCATGCTGTAAAGGAGCATCCAATAACTTTGCCTTAACATGATCAGGTAAACTCTGTTCTTTTAGCCAAGCATGTCTTTGAATCATAGAACCTGTAACTGCGGCTCTACAAGAGGCCTCTAAAGAATCAAAACCACATTGCACCACATTGCAGAGTATGTTTTCCCACCTGTTCAACTGCATGCAATAAATCCTGCATTTCTTTACTATCAGGAGCTTCTTAGCTTGCAAGTATTTTCTGTTTTAACTGAGCCATTAAATATTGTTGGTACTTAAGCATGTGGAACTGGCAATTTAAAGCTCTTACTAAGTGTATACTTTCTTCCCCCATCTATCCAAAGCTCTGGAATCTCTGTCAGAGGGTACTGGATTTTTTGCAATGGAAGCCTTAATCCATTTTGGACCCTGGGAAATAGTTTCTGGATCAGCAGAAGGGTTTTTGTATAGAAACTTGTGAGAGTCAGGGACTCTATAATACCTATCTGGCTTGGCTGGAGCAGGGAGCAAAGAATCAGGAGATAAGCTGGATTCAGAAAACACATCATCTACAATATCTAGCACAGGCGGAATAGCCAGGGGCCTGTGCTGAGGCAATAAAAGGAAATCCCTGAGCCTTTTCTTGGACGCTGAGTAATCCTAACTTTCCCAATGGAAATGCTCTCTCATGGTATGTAAAGTTTCCCCAAAAGAAAAATCCTCAGGAGGAGAGGCTGAAGGGATAAATTCTTCAGCATCAGAGTCCTCATAGGGGGGTAGAGAGTATCCCTGGTCTGAAGAGGAATCAGAGGAAATGGAAACCTGATCAGAGGAATCATAGTCTGTATCCTGCCTAGGCCTTTTCTCAGGAGGGGGATGGGAACCCCTGATTAGAGTAATGAGATATTCGGCCATTTTAAGCATCTGTTTCTTAGGCATGGAGGACTGTCCAGGAGAATGCTGTACTTGTTTCTTTGTCTTTAATGGTACCTTTGTCTTTGGCTGTTGTTTTAATGGTAAGTTGTGAAGGTCTGAAAACACCCTCAGAAGCCGATGCCTGCTCAGCGGCTCCGGACCCATCTGAGGGATTAGTTTCCGTATGCCCAATACTTTGAGTTTCCAGAGGCCTAATTGTCTCCACATGGGAGTCGGAAGCGGCCTGTGGCTCTGAGGTAGCGGGTGTCAGGGGCTGTGAAAGCGCCTCACTGACAACCGGCGACTGGCCTAGAAGAGGTTTCGTCGTCGGTTTTGGACCTCGGATGCATGCCTTTATCCTTGTCTTTACGTTTTTTCGGTATTGAGGTCGTCAGTTGATCCAACGGCATAGTATAATTGAACCTTCGGCCAAAGTAGTGCAAAGCAAAATCAAAACGTCTTTTTATAGTGCGTTTGTTAAATTTAGCACAAAACCGACAACTAGTGACGTCGTGATCAGGGCCTAGGCATGGAATACAGTAAGAGTGGAAGTCCTTATGAGGTATTTGCTTCCCACAAGAAATACAATTATTAACGTTTTCTGACATCGGTCTGAGGCAAGAAAAACGTTTCCCCAATGGGGTACTTAGCTTTATTGAAGACTTTGGATCTGAAATTCGACTTCGAAAATCTCAGGAGTCGGCCGACCGGCACTTGCGAACTGCTTCTGCTTCGGGCACCGCGCTGCAAGAAAGACTGAAGAAAATGGCGTCAGATGCATCTTGTATACCCCTGACGCACTGACGTCAGGGAAGAAGTGACAGCAACCGACACCGGACCAAGACTTTGGAACTCTGGCCGACTGCGGGACCGCCTGATGGCAGGTTAACCCAAGTGTAATGACTGCAGCAGTGTAACACGATGAACATCTACATTGTTCATCCCACTCCACAAGGTGGGATTTACCATTGATACAGGAAACTACAAGCCTATAAGTCTCACCAGCCTTATCTGCAAAACAAAGGAATGCATCATTATGATCTTATTAACAAGGAAATAGGCTGTCTCCAAATCCTAGACCCAAACCAGTTATTTTGTTCAAGGCAGATCCTGCCTCATGAAACTGGTGGGCTTCTTCGAACATACAACTGATGCATTAGACTTGGAAAAATTGGTTAACAATGGACTACCTCAACCTGTCCAGGTCCTCTGATACCATCGTACATTCTACCATTGTCAACAAGCTAATCAAACTAAAGTAACCTCCTGTGTTATCCGCTGGCTAATAAGCTGGCCAGCTGAAGGAACACAATCGATTGGTGTGGGAGATGCACTCTTTGAAAAGAGTAGTTAGCAGTGGTGTCCCCCAGGGATCTATCCAAAGATCACTTCATTTGGACATTTACTTCTCTAAGGTCAAGGCTAACAATAAAAGGGCCTGGGGCTGACCAAGATTGCAGAATACTGCCAATGTGGAGCAATTGTGAACTCCCATATGACCTCCAAAATCTTCAGGAGGGACTAAATAGCACCAATACAGCCTAAGGCTAAATGCCAAGAAATGCAGTATTCTGTCCTTAGATAAAACTGGGCACTGATGCATCTACCACATAGGTGACTCTCCTTTCCAAGTTGGCCATTAGGGACCTGGGCACTTGGTTACACAATGAACTATCCTTTGATTGCCATGGATCAAAAAGTTAGAAATCCTTTTACCTTGTCAGACTTCTCCCCAGGGGTAATTCTTCCAAATCTAATCATCCACCTGTACTTCTACTTCATCAGGCCCAAAGCAGAGTATAATGGCCCCTTTGTTATGTACCTCTCTAAACAAATGGCTTAGACACCTCAACCTTTTCTCACCAAGATATTCAAAGGGATACCTTCCCTTAGCTACTCAGACAACCTTAAAGCACTCGAGAGATAATCTCTGTCTAGTTTACACAGCCTCAAAAGATCTAGTCCTATGTGACTTCCTACACACCTGCAAAACTAACACTGTCTACACCTGCTCAAGAGACCTTCATTTCTATCAAAACAGCACCTTCCGCGAAATACATATCCCAAAGAATCTGTGTTTTATAGAATACACTTCCTTCCCATGCAAAGCAAAGGAAATCTGCTTGCTGACCCTCTAAGCTTAACCTGGATAATGGATGGTCAATCAAACACTGGGTCTAGCCCTTCAAGCCATCACTGAAAGGATTTGAAACTAGGTATAAATTAACCATGTCAATGGGTACTTATGGCTTGTGATACTGTGGATGGACTACTAATACTTCCCTGGATCAATAGCCTAGTACTGTCCTACGAACCTATGAAAAGGAGGCATTTCACTTTGCAAGTGGACTTTTCTATGATTTGAGAGGGTGAAACATACAAAACCATGGAACATTCTTCTAATTCTGTCAGATTAAGTCTGTGTTACTAAAGCTATACATTAACACACTTTTTACTGGTGAGGACTGGTGGATACAAAATTGGGAATAAAAGAATCATACAAGAGTAAGGAGTGAAACAAAGATATTTTTGGTCCCAATTCTGTTTTCTTTGCATGTAACTTTTCTCTTGCTTGCCCTGAGCTGTGCTGACATTGACTAATAGAGTATGGACACTAAAAGGAAGAGAAGTGGGAAGTGGCTGACACAGTGATGTTTTTACACTACATGAATGAAAAATAACTTGAAATGAAGATCAATACATTTGAGCATGGTCAGACTGGGTTTGTGTCCCTCTATAATGCATGGTCTCTCACCCTCACCATCATACCTACTTTAGCCTGGTGATTTCTTTATAGATTTAAACGTTTTTCTAATGATATATCCATACAGCTCCATTTTATCCTCACAGTGATGTCACCATGGAGACAGTATGGGATAGCACCTGCAGACTGTAATAGACATGTCCCTGTATATCCACAAAAGTCTATGAATACAACCCAAGGACTCCCCACTGCTGATGAAACCAAGATTAATATTCATTGAAAGTATTTGGGATACAAGCATATGCAAAATATAGTTATATGAAGGATTTAACTGAAATATGGGTAGCCACATTTAGAACAATTAGAGCAAAAATACATCACTGTTGTAAAAGTGTCATACAACACAAATCTATGCTTTAAAGCTAAATAAAGTATGTCAACTATTTTTTTCATAAACAGTCAACAAAAAAGCCCCGTGTCACCAAGGCTTGCCTCCACACACATGCTTAATTCCATCTACAACTGGGGGTTAATATTCACACTCAAAAGTGATGAAAGAAGCATAAATCTGCTCAACAAAAAGGCCATAAAGACATAAATGAAACTACTGTTTGTGCTGCTAAAGAGGTCATTCATTCACTGGCAGTTTTACACAGGATGATTAGACACAGAATCCTTCCAACTTAATTATAACAGAAGATACCTGGGGTGCAAAGTAATGAGAAAAAAACCCTACAGTATCCTGTATGGACTACGGGAGCCAGTCACGCAAAATTACCAGGATAAAAGCTGGGAGCAGAGTAAATTCTGGATATCTTTCTTGTACTTCTGCAGGTCAAAACCAGGTCTACATCCAGTCTGAGACCATGGCACCATATCTTAAAACCTTTTAGAAGCCAGAAATCTGAGTCAAACTTAGAAAACTTTATTCATCAGAGCAAGAAGACAGGAAACATATTGGTTCAGTTCAGTCCTTTATGATAGGCAGAGGAGCTCTTTCTGATACAAACTTTCAACAATTCCTCTATTTATGGTGAAAAAATGGGTAGTTCTTACCAGCCAGAAAATAGTGGTAATAGAGCTGTGTTGCTGTCAGGTTAGAAGTTATTTTGAACTATGGAAGTGGGTTAGTATCAAGTAGCATGGTGTGTGTTGCATTGGCATTTGAGGTTATTTAGTAATTAAGTTTTTAATGCTACTTTATATATCTTTATACAGTCTATTTGGGTAATATGGGAGGGTAAGGAATTCCATTGTTTAGCAATGCTATGGGAGAACAAGCATTGTCCAGCTCTTATTGGGCTTGGTTACACTTAGTAGCAATTTGTTGGAGGATCTTAGGGTATGTAGGAATATAAAAGCCTGTAGTATTGATGAGAGTACTAGGCAGGTATTTGGTTTATGGGCTAGCATTAGTTGGGTATAGCAGAGATAGTTTGGGAAATCCAACCAGTTCAGATCAGAGATTGCTTGGCAGTGGTGTGAGCGGTTAGGCTTTCCTCAAGGCAAATTTAGCTATTTTATAGTAGCAATATTGAAGTTTATTGCTGAGGGATGAGTAGGGCAAGGATGAGTAAGGTACTTGCCAGTTTTGTTTTGGTGAGTTTGACCATGTAGAGTTTAGGACAATAAATTTTGCCAGGTTTAAAGTGTATTTTTTTTATTGCATTAAGAATGCGTGTTTCAAAGGCAAGTTTGTCATCAATTGTAATGCCTAGTAGTTTGACAGATTTTACTATTTCTATTTCAGTACCGTCTTTAGAGAAGATTTTGAAGTCTATATCTGGTGGTCTTAAAGAGAATAGAAGTTTTGCTTTTTGGCATTTAGTAGCAGTTGTAAATTTTTAGCCATGACTCAATCTCTGTAAAAGCATTTTGACCAACTGTAAGGTGGTAAGAGAAATTGTTTAACGTAGATTATACGTAGATTATTGTTGAATAATCTGCATATTGGATAATTTTACCTAGTTGTGAGACTTTGTGGAGGTAGTTAAAGATATTGAAGAGTAATGGTGCCAGAATGGAACCCTGTGGGATTCCTGTTTGACAGATTATCAGATTGGATGTTATGCCACTTTATAGATTGTTGTCTATTGTTTAGGTATGATGTAAACCAGTTGAGGGATTTGGGGGAGCAGCCAAGTTTTGTTAATTGGGTCAGATGTTTAGTAAGAGATACTGTGTCAAAAGCCTTAGAAAGATCCAATAGGATTATTGAAGTGGGGCGACCTGTATTCCAAGGCTTTGTTGACTATCGGTGAATGAGAGCAGGCCTGTAACGGTGATGTGCTCTGGGTGTAAGCATCTGAGTGGGAGACAGAAGATCATTATCAATGAGATACTTGAGTAATTGTATGTGTACACACTTCTGAAGGATTTTGGATAACGGGCAAAGTATAGAGATGGTTTGAGAAGTCATGAGATTTTCTGCTTTTATGTAGAGTAATAGATTTTTCCATAAATATGGGACGTATCCTTCTGCGAGAGAGCAGTTTATAAGAATACTAACTGGATATGCAATTGCGTTTGCTGCTAGTTGTAAATATTCTTGGGGAAGGTTGTCTGTGGAAAGAGCATGGTTTGAGCTTTTAACAGTTTACATATGAGAGATATGGGTACTGGTTGACTAGAAGTGAGTGAGCTGTGGGTGGCTGGAATTTTTGTCAGGAATGAGAGGTGCATTGTCATTTTGTATTACATTATTAGTATTCTGGGAGTATGAGTTTAGGCTTGTTGAGGAGTGAAGGAGTCAGATTTTGTACAGTGCCATGATTGAGACAGGTGGAGACTGAATTCCAGAATTTCTTTGGATTGTTTTGTAAGGTTGCTAGCCTAGAGGAGAAATATTATTTTATCTTGCATTACTAACTTATTGTCTCTATTTCTGAGTTGTTTGAAATTAAATTTCTCTTGTTGTGTTCTTTTTGCCAAGTTTTCTATGCCTTGTCTCTATGAAGGATGCATTGTTTGGTCAGTTTTGTTAGCCGTGGGGCATGATTCACTTGTCTGCTTGATACATATGGGGGCTATGCTATTAAGAGTATCCAAGAAGAGCTTATTAAAGTAATTAACTGCCTCGTCTAGGGGGGAGTGTTTTCAGTGGGAGCCATTTATGGGTTTTTAGAATGCTTGAGAATTTATTTTGGTCAAAGTGGGTGAGATTTCTGGATGTTTTATAGGAGTGTGTATGGAGTATTTGAGGGTGAGTCCTGTGGGTGTATGCTGGGAGGTGGTCACTTAGTATATTGGGTAGGGTGCCGGAGTTTGAGTAATTGTGAGGGTGGGTAACTAATATCCAATCTAAGATAGAGTCTGATCCTGTAGATAGGCCATGGATGGGAGTTTTAATAAGCTAAAAGCTGTGTAAATTTATGCTGTTAGCTGGGGAGTTTAGAGGTACGATTTTGCCAATATATATTTGTTTCTCCTAGGATTATAGTTTCATTTGATACATGTAGGTTTATCCATAATAGAAATTCCTCTAAAATGGGAATGTTCTGGCCTGGGGGGATACACACTACTACGATAGTCAGGTTTTTCTTGTTAATATGAAGAGATGTTAGGACAAATTCTAAATTTTGAAAGATAGGGACTGATTTGGAGTAGTAAGTGAGATTCAGGGAGTTCAGTACCTGAAATATGTGGCTTTAGTCATGTTTCAGTTACTGCAACAATATTTAGGGTGTGGATATTTAAGCCAGGTATGAAATTCAGTAATTTTATTAGAAATGTTACAAATGTTTATTGTTATAAAGTATAACTGGTGTAGTTTTGGGTTTGAGTTAGATTTTTGGGGATGGGGTGGATGTCCCCACATTTAGTAAGTGATAAAATCGCTTATTCAGACCATACAAAAAACCAGCAGAATCTCAAATATTTAAAATGCAATCAATCAAATATCTACCAATAAAACACATTCAAGTACAACAGCCATAAAGATTTAAAGGCACAGCTTTCTTTTAAAACAGAAACCATAAAAAGCTATTGCCATAAAAACACACATAGCAGTATACTTATTTAAGAAGCTTTCTTTCTTTCAGAACTGGCTTAAGAGGTACTGATTCATTCAAACCTGCACCTCTCTGTGCTGATAGTTTAAGCATCGGTCTTAATTCTTTCCCTTCTGTAACATTAGTTATATCACCCAACCTAAAACTTTCATAAATTACTTCTACTGCCATAAACTTAAACCAATGGTTAGTGCCTTTCTCTAGTATATGTTAGGCTAAGGCGCTATAACAATGGCCATTATTGTCACAATAATAATGGTCTCTAATTCGTTCCTTAAGTCGGCTATTAGTTTTTCCTATATAAAAATTTGAACAAGTAACACACTGTGCTGAATAAACTAAGTTTTTAGTGTCACAATTGGCTTTAATTTTAAAAACATAATGATTACCATTGTCTGGTTGTATAAATGTATTCAATACATGAATGTATTTACAAAAAGTATATTTATCACAGATAGAGCTACCAGAACTAGTTATTCTAATACTAGGTTGCTGTAGTATACTTGTGTTAGGGAAACAAAGCTGTCTTTTCAACGATTTGTTATTTTTATAAACAAAATTTGGGGCTGCACTAAAACTCATATAGAATAGGGTCAGAAGATAAAATATGCCAATGTTTTGCAATTATATTTTTATATCTATGCTGTCAGTACTAAAAGTCATACAATAAGCTACATTGCTATAACTATTGCTATGGGCAGTCTTTCTTATGTTTTCTTTACGTGAAAAAAACATACATCCACTACTTTGTCTAAACTGACCCTTTCACATGCTTTACTAACTTCAAAAGGTTTATAACCACGTTCTATATATTCCATACTAGTGGAATACATGGAGCATAGAAACTCTTAAAAGTTGACCTCGTACCACATTTTCAAAAATATGTGGTAGATGCATACTATTACGTTCAAGATAACTGTGTGAATAACATGGTTTTCTATACCTCTTGGTGTGCAGCTTTCCATCTATGCCCTTATACAGGGTAAAATCAAGGAACAATCAGCACGTAAAGGTGCAGGTTTGAATGAATCAGTACCTCTTAAGCCAGTTCTGAAAGAAAGCTTCTTAAATAAGTATACTGCTGTGTGTGTTTTTATGGCAATAGCCTTTTATGGTTTCTGTCTTAAAAGAAAACTGTGCCTTTAAATTTTTATGGCTATTATACTTGAACATTTTTTTACTGGTAGATATTTAATTGATTGCATTTTAAATATTTGAGATGCTGCTGATGTTTTGTATGGTCTGAAGAAGTGATTTTATCGCAAAAGCGTTCACCTGTGTTCAAACAAAAGTCTACTTGGATTTTACACTGCTCTTTGCCATCTGTTTTTTATTGGTTTACTGTGGTGCTGTGTTCTACATTTCTGTTCATATATAACAGAGAGATTAAGTATGTTTAAATGTCAGGGAAGGAAGCTGGATATGAAGATGTTTACAGAGAAGTAATGGAAGAAAGATTAAGCAACAGTAATATAATAAGGACCTGTCCAAGAAAGTTCAAGTGCAACTGAGATTAAAGGATGTTCAGACTCAAAGAGATGACTCAGTCCTGACAGGCCTATTAATTAAGTGGGGGGCAATAAGGACAGCAACCAAAATGTTTTAAGATGCAAAATGTAGAAAATTTTACCAGTCACATTTATTGTACTACACTGACTATACTACACATTTAAGAAATTCTTGTTTTAAGGTGGCCTATTAACATTTAATTCATCTCCGGACAGTTATGTTGATGGATGCAGTAATGTGTCTGTCGAAGCACAGACATTGTAGACTGATGAAACGTGCCAGTACAAAAACTGGAAGCTTAGACTGAAATGAATATTACTGGACATCATGTATTAATAAGATATTGGCATATGTAAGGAGATGTATAGGACAGAAGAGTGATCTGGGCAGATGAGGTAGTTTTCTCCAAAAATAAGTTGTCATATGATGGTTTAAACGCACAAGGCAAGGCAGTTTAAATGCATAAGGCCACCAGTTTGCCAAGTGATTAAGAAGTTAGAGAACATTGCATTAATGAATTATTAATTATTAATGAATTATTAATTAATGAACAACTACCTGTCTCCATAGGGGTTCCTCAAGAATCCATCCTTGGACCCCTACTCTTCTCAGTTTACACCAATAATCTAGCCTCTGCCACCAAACATGGCACACACATACAATACGCAGATGACTCAACCATCATCTGCTCAGCCCAATCCCTACCCAAACTGCAAAAAGTCACACAGGAAGCCTTTTCCTCTGTTGAAACATGGTTATCCAATGTCCAATTAATACTCAATCCAAACAAAACTAAACTACTCATCTTCCATCCCACCAAACATACTCAAAACAACTCTCACTTTAACATCACAGCAAAAGACAACACCACTATATACCCAACTGAATACACCAAATTGCTAGGAGTGGAAATAGACAAACTAAAATTTGGCATTCACATATCCATGACCATAAAAAAAAGTCCACAAAAAACTAGGAGCGTTATACAGAAATAAGCAATTTCTCACCAAAGCAGCAAAGATTTCAATAGCAAATACCCACCTTATCTCCACCCTACTTTATGCCTCTCCAATATATACCAACCTAAGGCAATGTGATCTAAACAAGCTAGAGACCTGCTACAACAAAATCGCCAAATTCGCCACAGGGGCATCCTACTGTAGTCACCACTGTCTCTCACTTGCTGAACTGGGCTGGCTTAAACTCCCTCACCTCCTTCAGTAGTATAAACTCTCACTCGCCCACAAACTAGTAAACCATCCACTAAATGCCCCATCCCTCCAGAATCTACTCTGACCCTATCGCACCACCAGACCACTAAGATCCGGCAACAAAAATCACTTGCAGATCACTAAAGCCAATAACTCTGCTGGTGAAGCACTATTCCCTTGCGCCATAGCCAAATTATGGAACTCACTCCCACCCACAATTACCTCCGTACCATCATGCACCCACTTCAAAACTTTACTAAAAGCGCACCTAAAAACATGCTGGCTATGCCCTTGCAACTCCCACTCTATCATCATCCACCCCATCCAACCACTACCTTTCTCTCCACTCCATTAACTACCTTGATTATAGCAAGCTCAGATGCTCATAAGCCTAGTACTTATTATACAGCAGGAACTTCTCATTGTAACATTTGTTAATGTCTGTTATGTACTTCAGAGATAAAGATTCTAGTTGTCTACTGATGTACTATGTTCTTCATCTGTAAATATGTTGTAATTGCTATGTTAAATTGTTAATTGCTATGTAATCCAATGTAACTACTGTCTGTTTATTTTACTGTGGAGCTTTTCTCCCCGGGCCTCCGCTGAAAATGGACCTACGTCCAGTCGGACACTCCCGGTCAACAAATTTAAATAAATAAATAAAATAATAAATGAATAGAGGCGAAGAATATAACAGGAATCTATTGGCAAAATTGACTATGGCATACACAAAATATTTACATATGCTTTTGGGAAATGGGGTAGTTATGCTTTTATTGGAAGAGTGATCCACCTTTCTCCCCAGATAAGGTAAATCAAGAGTATATACGACTGCCTATTGGTAAGCTCTCCCAAATACTGAGAAATGTTTGACTAGATTCTCAGGAAGTGAACTGCATAACTAAAGCAATGAAAGATTAGCAGACCATGTAAAGATGAATGCTACTAAAGGTTACGATTTACAGTAATGCATGCATGATGCTACATGCAACCAAATCTCATTATGATGTACATATCAGCTTTGTTACAGAAAAACAGCAACAAAGGAGAGAGTGCAAAACTAAGGGGTGACAATTCACTGCAATAAATGTTAGACAACTTTATGATGCTCCTCAACAGGGATGTAACATGGCAGGTAACATCAAATGCTTCACTGGGACAAGGAAGAGAAAAATAAAGAAACTACAAAACTGTCTCTCAGATGGAGCAGGAGTTTTTCATTCAGAGGGAGGTAAATCATTTGCCAGCCAACAGACCACCACCACCTCAGGTTAAGTATTAATTCCTTACACTGTTTACTTTTCATTGAAATTGACAACAACCTTTAGTATAAATTTATTAAAAGTAGCTGGCCAACAAAGTAAGTGACTTTTTTATAGCAGAGGTTCTGCTGTACAATGGAGTAAGCTGAATAGCTCATGTTTTAACCCAAGTTAAGAGATTTTTTTTTTAATTCTCTGTTGCAGAGATTTCACATCTGGTTCTGAGATTTTACTTAGACATTTGTTGAGAATATGAATTCCAGCCACTCACATCCCCCATGGTCATCTTTAATCTGAAACTGCTGCGAATAACCATTTATGTGTGATGCCCTACAGATCTGCAGTCATGTTTGTAAATATCACTATTTTGTCAAGTCTTCCTGTCTGGGCCTTTTGCTTACTTGTTTATACCCTCTAGTTGGTAACTGCTGTCTGAACAAAAAAACGTATATGCCACTATTAATAGACACGATTTTCAGAAAATATGAATGAGGACTGACACTTGACACATTCGTTTTTCAATTTCCATTTACTCATTTTAGAAATGTCATGCATTTTATGGGAAGAAAATAGTCCTTGGTCTACTAATGAAGACTGGAAACAACACATTCTAGCACCAAACTAGCCAAAGAATTTTAGAAGCCTCAAGTCACACTATCAGGTCCTTGGATAACCACAATAAAAAAAAGTGCTCCTTTACTTCTTGTAAAAGAACATTTTAGCAATGCACGCATGCCTGGCACCTACAAGCACATGCAAAACAAAAAATGCTCAGAGTTTTGTCATGCGGCTAACTATCTGCAAGATTACCACCTCATACCAAGGGCTTGCTTCAAATATGAAGTCTTTTGAACGATCAGCCAAACAAGGTGCTTAAGCATGTTGGTATTAAATGATATGAGAGGGAAAGAATGCTTCATCAAAGCTAGCAGAGGAATGTGCACGTTTAGGAATCCTATGGATGCGGATGTTATAACAGCTGCAGTGAAAGGTAGAAGATAAAATAGCCTTCCAGTTATTCACATTCAAACATTAACATCTTATTTTTAAATATGTCAAGGACAGCCATACCAATTACACATACATACTGTGTGTCAGCTGTGCCTGTGAACACAGAGCCAAACATCACATACAATGTGCCTGCTGACACCGACTTTCACTTCTGTACAAGCTGTAACCTCCAGTTTTCAGTGGGCACCGTACTTCAACCTAGCACATACTCAGCCAAAGAAGTCATATCACTACTAATTGGCGACAGTCTAGTCTGAAAGTGAAACCTGCACTGAAATGAGCAGTATGATTAAGTGAAATTAATAGCAAATACCACAGAAAGAGCACCTGATATTCATTACATACTGCCAATTACACTTTGCACCAAGAAAAGCAATGACAAACAAATGAAACATGGAAGCGTAAGCATGAAGAATACAGACAAATTCAAGTATGATACACTAGCTAATATAGGCTGATAAGAGCAAAACGAAACAAGAAAGATGACAGACCACAAAAAATACTACTTCAAATAAAGGAACCAGGACTAAAATTTAGGACAGCTGTAGGAGGATGAGGAAAAAGTGGAAAACAAGTGGCAGCAAGATGTGCATGAGACAGACGTAGAAGGAAAACTAGAAACAGTTAAACCAGAATTTAAAGGAAAGAAGTACGACATTGAAGAGAGAAAGAAAGAATCAAGTACAAAAGCAGCCATTTTAATAAGAGGAAGAACACAGTGAGACATGCGGGGAGGGGGGGTTCTCACATAATTAAGGTCTTCATCTGACAAACACAAGGTTCAGGGTTTGATTCTGACCATTGGTCACTGGATATATGGCTAGGTTTAAAAAGGTTCCCTGGGATTGCAGGCCTAGTAATCATCCGTGAACCTATTTTCAGAAATAATTGTCAAAATACCAGCTTCACAAGGCATGAAAGTGAGTTGTCATCTGAAGGTGCCCGTCTGCTGTCATAACACAGATCCACCAGATTTCTCAGCAAAGTATCAAGCTGTTACTACAACAATAAAAGGGAATGCCAGCTACAATTACTTGCAGAATTTAAAAAACTATCAGCTAAACAAGTAAATGGATTTCAAATAATTACTGATGGCAGTTTTAACTATATCAGCCACATACATGATCAAGAAAGCAGTGAAAAGCATTTATTTATTTATTTTTTAACCTTTTTCTGGCATGCTTGGTGTAAAATTATACTAACCATCATATGCTCTCCACAGAAGATGATCCAGAAAGACAGAAGCATAGCATAAAAGAGTCCTTGTCGAATATCTCCGAACAATAACATCCATGACCAGTTAAAGCCAATGGAAAACCATTCTACTGGAATGTTAATAAATGTCATCGAAATTCCAACAGCAAAAATGGCTCTGCAGGGAAAAAAAAAATTTTCATCAAGATTTCATATGCAACTGTGTTGTAATGCACATTACAATAAAAGTCAGCATACTAGTTTATATAACTTAAGCTGCACAAACATTGCAACT